>NW_020837945.1:71516293-71726883 GCF_003676395.1 Aethalodelphis obliquidens
AATACACACACATTATACAACACATATACCTAGTTATAGAAAAGGAATAGAAGAAAAAATAACAAAAAGTTAATAGCAAACAATTAAAATTTTTTTCTTTTTCATTAAATGTTCCTTAAAGAATGTATATTACTTTGAACATAAAAAATTTTTTTTAATAAAATAAACCACTTTATTGGGAACTCCCTGGCAGTCCAGTGGTTAGGACTTGGCTCTTTCACTGTCAAGGGGCCAGGTTCAATCCCTGGTCAGGGAACTAAGATCCCACAAGCCCTGCAAAAAACAAAACAAAACAAAAACAACAAAAAAAACTTTGTTGTTGTTCTTTCCAGCTTTATTGAAGTATGGCTGACAATTTAATCTTGCATATATATATATATATATATATATTTTTTTTTTTTTGTCTGCGTTGGGTCTTCATTGCTGTGTGCGGGCTTTCTCTAGTTGTGGAGAGCAGGGGCTACTCTTTGTTGCGGTGTGTGGGCTTCTCACTGCGGTGGCTTCTCTTGTGGAGCACAGGCTCTAGGCTTGTGAGCTTCAGTAGTTGTGGCACACAGGCTCAGTAGTTGTGGCTCACGGGCTTAGTTGCTCCGTGGCATGTGGGATCTTCCTGGACAAGGGCTCGAACCCGTGTCCCCTGCATTGGCAGGCAGATTCTTAACCACTGCACCACCAGGCAAGCCCTAAACTTGTATATATTTAAAGTGTACAACTTGATATACACAGACATCATGAAACATTTACCACAATCAAGCTACTTAACATATCTATCAGCTCACATAGTTACCACATTCTTTTCTTTTTGTGGTGAGAACACTTAAGATCTATTCTCTTAGCAAATTTCAAATATACAATACAATGTTATTAACTATAGTCATATTGTTAATAACATTAGACCTCCAGAACTTATTCATTGTGCATAATTGATATTTTGTACACCTTGACCAAAAATTTTTCTTCCCCACAACTTTTTTTTAAAACCATGGAAAGAGAAAATGAGTATTTGTTTAAAAACGAACGCTGGCTTCTCACTTCTACTATTTTATATCTACTTCTATTATATAATAGGAGGCACATCTTTCTCTTCTGCTGAACATGGTGCAGATAATAGATTTGTGTAGGTAGCTAACTCCTTCTGAGCACATAAAATGTGCATTTATGCGTCGATCAATTTTCATAACAATCCAGTGAGGTGGGTACTAATGTAATCGTCATACCCATTTTCCAGCTGAGAAAACTTAGAGTGGTTAGGAACTTGCCCAACTAATAAGGGGTAGAGGCAGAAGTTGAATCTACGTCAACTGACTCCAGAGCCCATGCTGGCCTGTGCTCCCATGAATCCTGCAGCCTGCAGGCTGGCTGATGTTGGTTAATACCCAGGGTTCAGAGTGATGGCAGAAGAGTAGGTAGGCAGGTCCTGAGCATCTCTGCCTGGCAGACACCTAGGCCACAGTCCCCTTAGGGCTTCCTGGTTCCCCCCAGACCCCAACCACTGTAGAGCCATGGGGATGGGGTGAAGTCTGTCCTTCCCTCCTCCGCAGTAAGCCCCCTTCTTCCCAGGAGACAGTGAGGGGAAACAAGGCCATTGCTGACAGGGTCACTGCACGGCACAACATCCACGTTTGTGAGTGGTGCTCCCTGGAGCTGCAACTCAGAGGTATGATGGCCGGTGGCATAGTCTGTGAGATAAGAGAGGGGCCATCCCAAGTGAGGGAGCAGAGCAGGCCACAGTCTTGGGCAACCTGGGCTTGGGCAGAACAGGTGAACCCAGGTTTCCCAGCCACTGAATCACCCTGTGCCCCAGTACGTGTGCACCAACAGCTTCCCTGTGGCAACAGGTCTAAGCCAGAGACACAGGGCCACCTTGGAGACAGAGGTTCCTCTCCAGAACCCTCATTAGTACCGTGAATGCCAATTTAACAATAATGAGAAAGAGAACACAGAGCTCTGACTTGGGACCACACTGTTGACATCTGAAGCCTACACTAAACTCTTCTTTAGCATAATGCTATCTGCCTTCATTGAGGGACTTTATAATGAAAAGTCATAGGAAACTCATGATTGAACTTATTGTAGGAGCCATTAAGGAGGATGGCCATCAGTCTCTCTTGTGAGGTTCTAGGAATTTTTCTAGGGTTTCAGTACCAAAAAAGGCTGAGCTTCTCCTGATCAACTGCAGAAACATTGCTGTGAATCTTGCTCCCGATCGTGTTTCTTTCTCTGCTGTAGCCCGAGGAAGTCAGAATCCATTCTAGGGCCCTATTCCAACAACTGTGCAAGACTTCAGGATGTGTGTTTTTTAGACAGAGGCCCAAGCCACCTTGCTTCATCGTATTTTCCTGTCATTCTCAGTAGGAGAATGGCTGAAACAACAGACTTGGAGTCAGTCCAACCTTCTGCATTGCCATTTACCAACTGTGTGACTTTAGACAAGATACTTCACCTCTTTGAGTCTGTGTCCTTATCTGTAAGATAATAGTACCTACCTCACAGCGTTGTTCTGAGAATTAATAAAATTATCTGTGTAAAATAATTAGCCCAGTACACAGCCTATACTAATGCTCAATAAATGATAGCTAATGTAATAATTTTTAAGTTGTATTTATTCTCCATTGCCACCTCAAATCCTCTTTTGGAATGATATAGGGGTAAAAACAAGTACAAAGATGAAACTCTTAGGTAGACCAGACTTTCCCCATGTGCCTAGGTGGGACATTCTTTCCCTATTAGACGAACACAGAAGAAACCAAAATGTAATCAGAAGAGTGGTAGGTAGAATGGAATTAGGGTAAGGGAAGTCTTTCTCTGGAGATTACCTGAGGCTAAAGAGACCTGCCTCTCCAAGGTCATACCTTCCCCATGGAAAGGGTTGTACCAGCTCCAGAGCTTCCTGTTGTAGGATCAGTTGAGGCCTTGGTCACACCTGCAACCCAAGGCAACCTCTCCCAATCCTGCTGCACGCCCCTCTCTGCAGATGTTAATCCGAAGGCATCTTTAATAAACTTCCTGTGTGCAAAGCTCCCTCTTGGTCTGTTTCCCAGACACCCTACCTGTGACAGTTGTAAGGTTTGATTATCAAATGGCCCCATCTCCTACAGTCTAATGCGTTTGTCTCCATGATGGGCACGTACCCTCCTAGTTCCCCTGACAGGGCACTGTCCCCTCAGGGATGCCTCCAGATCTGGTAACCTATAGGAGCTGATCAAAATTAGAGACTGGGAGAAAATGCAGAAATCCTAATGTTTCCTACATAAAAGAAAAGGAAATTTTAATAATCCCATGAACCACTAAAGAGGAACAATCCAAACCATACTTCTCAGAAGTACTTTGTATTGAAGTTGCTTCACTCTAAAAGGCTCTTTAGTAACAACTGAGTTTTTGGCTCCCTCCCCCAACACCCCAGCTCAAGTTAAGCAAAAAGGGAAAACCCACTGTTTGCTCTGGGTAAGAAACTGTACAAAAATTTTAGACGCTAATCAAGAGTTTAAATTTTAATAGCAATAATGAGTTCCTTGAAGGAGCTCTCACTGCCTGGATTTGAGCAGAGAGGGAACATACACAGAGGTGTCAAATTGCAGCTTGCAAGATGAGGCTTAACCCCTGAAAACACTATATGAACTAAAGCCTGTTCTCCTAGGTACCTTGCAGGTCAGTGATTCAATTAGATATATTAAAAATAGTGCATCTGGGGACTTGCTTGGTGGTCCAGTGGCTAAGACTCCACGCTCCCAATGCAGGGGGCCCGGGTTTGATCCCTGGTCAGGGAACTAGATCCCACACGCTGCAACTAAAGATCCCACGTGCCACAACTAAGATCTGGCGCAGCCAAATAAATAAATATATTTTTAAAATGCATCTGTAGTGATTTGGTCGAGAGGGGTGAGGTCGCAGTAAACCTTATAGAACTCAGGGGCAACTATTCTAAATTTCCAAAGAGAGTCCTTAGAGATCCTGTTTATAATTGTACACACATGAAGTGTGAACATGTTTTTGAATATGTATTTTACCAGTTTTTTGGGCCACAGTCATAATAATAATTATTTACCTGGGCAAAATTTTCTCCAGGATATCACTGGGGTGCAGAGTGGGTGCTGGCAAGTGGGTGAGCAGCTGAGAGAAGCTGTCTTCTCAGAGGAAACGGCTCATTGTCCTCTGGTCCACACTGCCAGGTTTAGCTTTATCTCTTTTTTGAGGAACCTGGTCTTGGGTCTGTTGACCAAGCTCACCATGATAATCTATTATCAGATGAGATACAATCTGGATTTCCAACGGACACAACGTATGATAGACACTGAGCTTCACACATAAAATTTTAGTTATCAAGATCATATTGGCTTTATTTTGATATAACTTGATTTTATTATTTGCTTTGGCTCACACCAGCATCGCATATGCGTTCACTTTTTAACAATAGGCTGTAGAATGTGCTTACGACTTAAATAGGATATCATGTTAGCCATTTCTCGGCATTATATACCTTATTAAATATCAAAGTAGCCTTTCTTTTTCAAGGATTTATTGGTCTGTAGTGCCTCTACGTCAGTTCCTTTTTGTTGGTCATTTTAAAAAATATTTTAAAATGTATGCCCATAGTGACATTTATTTGCCCATTTAGGTCCCTTGAGCATCAGAGGCTTGGAGAAAAGACCCTCGGTGGCCGTCTCATCCCTCCCCATAGTGCACAGATGCGGGAACTGAAGTCCAGGGAGCCCCTGTAAAGAGGAGTCGTTTCTGGTAAAAGATTTCAGAAATACTGTATTTGTTGGTAAGATTAACAGCATGATTCCATCTGTGTTATAAAAAAGGAGATATAAATATTTTTTGCTTATAAATATTTTTAAATAATTTCTGAAAGGACACATAAGATATTATTGATAATGATTAACTTCAGGGAGTGGGACAGGGAAAAATTCATTTTTCGTCTTATAGCCCTCTGTAGTATTTGAGATGTTTTCTTCCCCTTTGTTCATATATACGTAATACATTATATCATATATAATCCTACGCGGCTTGTGGCATCTTAGTTCCCCAACCGGGAATCGAACCCGGGCCCTGGCAGTGAAAGTGCAGAGTCTTAACCACTGGACCGCCAGGGAATTCCCAGGAATTTTTTATATTGAATGAGAAAGAACTCCCCTAACAACCTCTGTTCTACAAATGCAAACATGATAGACTATCAGCCTTGAGGGGTTTTTCTACAGTAGTAGTGGTAGGCTCATGGTAAGCCAATTGTTTTGACCTAGTGACCCAAACGCGGCCCCATTCATTTTAACCATAATTATACCTAACTCTTGGAGCATTTAGCCATGTGAGTACCATACTTGTTTTGTAAACATCTATCCTACTTGTGAAAAAGTAGAAGGTGATTGTAAGATCTTAAGAAAAATTTCTGGACCACAGCATATCTCTGTGGAGAAAGATAAGTAACAAAATAGAATGTGAACAAAACCATAGGCTCACCATGACATACCAGTGTTTCATTTCAAAGGACATAAGTTTGGGAATCCCCAATGGGCCATAGAACCCCTATATACCTCTATATGTGAAAACAATGAATCAAGAAGCTAGAAAATATGTTATGCTCTCCTTACCAGTAAATTCCTAATTAATGATTCAAAACTGTAGCAATCCATAATTTCCTTTTTTGTTTCTATACAAAAACTACTTCTAGGGCTTCCCTGGTGGCGCAGTGGTTAGGAATCCACCTGCCAATGCAGGGGACATGGGTTCGAGCCCCGGTTCAGCTGCAGAGCAGCTAGGCCTGTGCGCCACAACTACTGAGCCTGCGCTCTAGAGCCCGTGCGCCTAGAGCCGGTGCTCCGCGACGAGAGAGGCCACTGCAATGAGAGGCCCGCGCATGGCAATGAAGAGTAGCCCCTGCTCACTGCAACTGAAAAAAAAAAGAAAAAAGAAAAAAAAGCCCAGGAGCAGCAACGAAGACCCAACACAGCCAAAAATAAATTAATTAATTAATTTTTAAAAAAAACCTACTTCTAGAGAGGCCCACAGTAGATACTAGATAAAATCTTATAAAATCAAAATGTATAGTTCCTGTGTAAGTTTAGAAAGCACACACATTGTCTATACTTAATATAACATAAAGAATAAGAACGTTACCTTACATCCCACTCAAAAAAATTCTGGGTGGTTTAAAGACATAAATGTGAAAGACCAAACTAAAAAACAATATAGAAAATCATATTCTTTGGATCCATCTCCTAAAACAAAGGAAATAAAAACAAAAATAAACAAATGGGACATAATTAAGGATCAGCAAAGGAGACCATCAACAAAATGAAACGACAACTTACTGAATGGGAGAAAATATTTGCAAATGATATGACCGATAAGGGATTAATATCCAACAACCTGATTAAAAAATGGGCAGAAGAAATGAATAGACATTTTTCCAAAGAGGAAATGCAGATGGCCAACAGGCACATGAAAAGATGCTCAACATTGATAATCATCAGGGAAATGCAAATCAAAACCACAATGAGATATTACCTCACACCTGTCGGAATGGCTATCATCAAGAAGACCACAAATAACAAACACTGGCAAGGATGTGGGGAAAAGGGAACCCTTGTGCACTGTTGGTGAGAAGGTAAATTGGTGCAGCCGCTGTGGAAAACACTATGGAGGTTTCTCAAAAAACTAAAAATAGGGACTTCCCTAGTGGTGCTGTGGTTAAGAATCTGCCTGCCAATGCAGGCGACACGGGTTCGAGCCCTGATTGGGGAAGATCCCACATGCCGTGGAGCAACTAAGCCCATGCGCCACAACCACTAAGCCTGCGCTCTAAAGCCCGTGAGCCACAACTAATGAGCCCACGTGCCGCAACTACTGAAGCCCGTGCCTAGAGCCCATACTCTACAACAAGAGAAGCCACCGCAATGAGAAGCCCGCGCACCGCAACGAAGAATAGCCCCCGCTCTCCCCAACTAGAGAAAGCCCACACGCAGCAACGAAGACGCAAGGCAGCCAAAATAAAGAAAGAAATAAATAAAAACTAAAAATAGAATATCACATGACCCAGGAATTCCACTCCAGGGTATATATCTGAAAAAAACAAAGATACTAATTCAAAAAGATGCATGTACCCTAATGTTCATAGCAGTATTATTTACAATTACCAAGACATGGAAGCAACCTAAGTGCCCATCAACAGATAAATGGGTAAAGAAGATGTGATACGCGCATACACACATGCACACACATAATGGAATGCTAGTCAGCCATTAAAAAGAATGAAATTTTGCCATTTGCAGCAACATTGATGGACTTGGAGGGCATATGCTAAGTAAAATAAGTCAAGCAGAGAAAGACAAATACTGTATGATATCATTCATACGTGGAATCTAAAAACTACAACAAACTAGTGAATAAAACAGAAAAGAAGCAGACTCATACAGACAACAAACTAGTGGTTGGTTACCAGTGATGGTGGGGGGGAGGGGCAGTATGGGGTAGGGGAGTAAAAAGTACAAACTATTAGGTATAAAATAAGCTACAAGGATATATTGTACAACATGGGGAATATAGCCCATATTTTATAATAAATAAGTGGAGTATAACTTTAAAAAGTTGTGAATCACTACATTATACACCTGTAACTTATATAATATTGTACATCAACTATGCTTTGAAAAAAAAAAGAAAAAATATAGAAACCATCTTTATAACTCTGGAATAGGAAATGATTTTTTAAATAAGCTATAAAAACTATAAACCATAAAATAAAATACTGATAAATTCTATTCCATTGAAATTAAGAATTTGTTTTTATTAAAAGATTCTATAAAGAAAGCAAAAAGTAAGCTACAAACATTTCTAACATACATAACCAATAAATTATCTGTATATAAAATATATATTATAGTTTGTTAAGCCAATTACATATGTTATACATTCTATTTTGAGAATATATTTTACAGTAAAAAAAAAAATCAAGAATGACAAACTGTAGATTTGGAGCTGGACTGAACTGGCTCTGTGACTAAGTGACTTAATCTCTCCAACCTCAGTTTTGTCATGTTATGAGTGACTGTAATAATAGTTACTTCCCCGTAGGGCTCTCAGAGCCAAGTATGAGTAAGCAAACACCTGATACATGGCAAGAGTGCAACAAACGGTTAATGATTATAACCGTAAATAAATAGTGTCAGAGCAGGGTCAGAATCAAATTCAGCTCCTTAAATCATCCTGATCTAAAACAGGACTGTTTCTAGAACACGTGGTTGGACTTAAATGGCCTTGGCTGTGGAGGGAAGGGAAAGCAGATATTGATGGATAGAACCTGTTCACTAGGCTGCCTCTTACAAAGCCAATGGCGTAAGCTCCCGGTTATTTCTCCTGCTCTTCCCATTCACTGGCTCTGAGGCAGGCACCGTTTACAGCAAACATCACCTCCCACAATGAGTCCCTGCACAGAGCCATCCACCGGCCTGTCTGGGAGTCGGGGTGGGGCGTGTGGACTGGATTCTGGGTCTGGACCCCTGGGAGGAGAAAGCATCTCAATTAAGACCCATTCCAGGAACGAATTTCCATCCCGAGGCTCTCTGTTCACCAAAAATACTCCTTAGTGGCGAATAACCTCCTTACATTTTTAAATAGGAGAAACCAATGTCTAAAACTCACTATAACCCCGACTCAGCAGCACTGAAAGTAAGAACTCTTACTCTGAACAGGTTGAGCTTCTGAGAGAAATTCCTCCAAATTATTGGTCCATTCTTAAATTGTCTATTTTGTTCATCATCACACTTAGAAATGTCAAGTAAGGGAAAAAAAAAGAAGAAGAAAGGCATGACTAAGGCTGGCTTCAATCCTGATGACTGAGACAATCAGGGCCAGGCCAGCTGAGAAAGCCCAGGACTCCAGGGGGCACCTCTCCATGGAAGGACCAGAATCCAAAGTGCCCCTTCCCTGCTGGGACTGTGGAGCCAGGAGTCCCCTCCTCTGGAGCCTTTAATAAAAAGCTCAGCACTCAGTGGCTGGGGGTGGATGGAGAGCGGTGCCCTGTAGAGGTTGGAACAAATGAACTCTGTGGAATGAGCAGAGACAGCCCCATTCACACCATAAATAAGCCCCTTCTTATCTGATCCTATGTCCAAATTTTTTATTCCAAAAGTATAGTCACCATGTCCCTTTTATTCTAGGACTTTTGAGGAGTTGTTTGTTAGTGTAATGAGAGCTTAGGTCAAGGAAATTTGGTTTCTCTCCAAAACACTGAGGGAAAAATAGGCTTATTGTAAATGGCCCAAGCAACTCTGGCCCAAAGGGCACAGGCCATGCAGTCCTAGTGCCCTATGGCCCCCAGTGGGGACAGCATCATTCTCCACATTGTCCCATCCTCACAGTCAAGGGCCCAGAGGATTGGGTAGGATCAGCAGAACCTGGGAGTGGGGGCCACTCTGGATCTGCTGGGCTGTAGCTTGGCATGGGCTTCAGCTGGGGCCAGGGAGGCCCAAAGATGAAGCTCAAGCAGGTGTTTTCCCTCTCTCACCCTTGCAGCCCTCACTCTAACTTCTACCTTGGTTCCCAGCCCAGGCAGGCCCCGGATAGACCAAGGGTCAGACATGTGCCAGGCAGAAGGTCTCCCGTGGTGGCAGCTAACAGGGAGCCAGCCAGGACGTCAAGAAGAGAAAACTCCAATTTCTCAAAATCCACACGGCAAATGACAGCAAACGATGGCGGGGCTTCCGCAGGGAATTTCCTCAGAGGAAGTTGATCCACAGAGGCATGGGTTGGTAGCTTCCTTCCTATGAGCCTCTGCTCTCATTTTGCCACTCTTCCAGTTTTTATCTAAACCACAAAGCATTTCCTTCAATGCCATGGAAAGAATCTGCTGTATCAGGAAAATATATTGCAATACCATTCCCAGCATTAACACATCTGTTTTTTCTAGATCTGTATTTATCTCTCAGCCATGTCATTAAAATAGGACCTGAAGAATTATCCTCACACTCCAGAGACCTAGCCCTGGTTCTCAACCAACTGGCTTTTAACGCAAGCACCAAGTGGTGCCCCAAAGACAGAACAATAATTTAGGTTCAAACTCTGACGTTTCGTGCAAGTACAGGCAAAATCTGGAACTTCCATTAGAATATCTGTAGAATTATTCCTCATATTGTTCCCACTGGATTCTTTCCTTGATGGTTAAATTTGGAAGTGATTCCCACAGGGCAATATTCAAAGATAAACTAATCTGTACTTCCATCCTTCCTCACTTTGAGAAGTGTTTGTTGTTCAGTAGAAGTATAATGCAATTCACATGTGTAATTTAAAATCTTCTAGTAGCCACATTTAAAATTAAAAAAGGAACAGGTGAAGTGAATTTTAATAAAGTATGTTATTTTACCCAACATATCCAAAATATTATAATTTCAACATGTAATCAACAGAATATCAATGAGCTATTTTACATTTTTTTCATATGAAGTCTCAAAATCTGGTATGCCTTTTATACTTGCAGCATCTCAGTTCAGAGTAGCCACATTTCAAATGTTTAGAGCCACATGTGGCTAATGGTTGCCATGTTGGACAGTGCAGATTAGAGCATCAAGTCTGAATTTCACAGCTTGACCTTCCAAGTCCTTCTTAACTTGACCTCCATTTACGAATTCAGGCATATCTACCCTTACTCCTGAACAGAGAGAAGGGATCTTAGAGAACTTCCTTCATTTTACATCTAATCCCATATGAGCCCAGACATGGAAAGTGACCTCCTTGAGGTCACTCAAATATTTAGTAGCAACACCAAAGCTTTTCTGACTTCTAAAGCAAGTGGAACCATTTGCGCCAGTTAAGTAAAATACAGTCTATGATAAAGACCTAAATGTAAGGCCGGATACTATAAAACTCTTAGAGGAAAATAGGCAGAACACTTTCTGACATAAATCACAGCAATATTTTTTGATCCACCTCCTAAAGTAATGAAAATAAAAACAAAAATAAATAAATGGGACCTAATTAAACTTAAAAGCTTTTTCACAGCAAAGGAAACTATAAACAAAATGAAAAGACAACCCTCACAATGGGAGAAAATATTTGCAATCAAAGCGACCAACAAGGGATTAATCTCCAAAGTATACAAACAGCTCATTCAGCTCACTATAAAAAAAACCCCAAACAACCCAATCAAAAAATGGGCAGAAGATCTAAACAGACATTTCTCCAAAGAAGACACACAGATGGCCAAAAAGCACATGAAAAGATGCTCAACATCACTAATTATTAGAGAAATGCAAATCAAAACTGCAATGAGGTATCACATCACACAGGTCAGAATGGCCATCATCAAAAAATTTACAAACAATAAATGCTGGAGAGGGTGTGGAGAAAAGGGAACCCTACCGCACTGTTGGTGGGAATGTAAATTGATACAACCATTATGAAGAACAGTATGGAGGTTCATTAAAAAACTAAATATAGAATTACCATATGATCCAGCAATCCCACTCCTGGGCTTATATCCGGAAAAACTATAATTCGAAAAGATACATGCACTCCAGTGTTCATTGCAGCACTTTATACAACAGCCAAGACATGGAAGCAACCTAAATGTCCATCGACAGAAGAGTGGATAAAGAAGATGTGGTATATATATGCAATGGAACATTACTCAGCCATAAAAAGGATGAAATAATGCCATTTGCAGCAACATGGATGGACCTAGAGATTGTCATACTGAGTGAAGTACGTCAGACAAAGACAAATATCATATGATATTGTTTATATGTGGAATCTGAAAAAATGACACAAATGAACTTATTTACAAAACAGAAATAGAGTCACAGATGTAGAAAACAAACTTATGGTTACCAGGTGGGAAAGGGGGGGAGGAATAAATTGGGAGATTGGATTGACATTTATATACTACTATATATAAAATGGATAATTAATAACTCTATAGCACAGGGAACTCTACTCAATACTCTGTAATGACCTATATGGGAAAAGAATCTAAAAAAGAGTGGATACATGTATATGTATAACCGATTCACTTACTGTACACCTGAAACTAACACAGCATTGTAAATCAGCTATAATCCAATAAAAAAAATTTTAAAAAGGAAAACAATACAGTCTATAAAAAATGTTACTGGAGAGGATTACTGGATGAATGGTTCCTTCTCTGCTTTGCTGAGGGTTTTTAGTTGACCCCAAGTTCGTGGCATTAGTCATCCCCACAGCCAGCCCCATGACTGTCTCAGTGGCAGGGTGCACTGACCTTTGGATGGTTACTGGGAAAGTTGCCTCAAGCTCTACATGCCACAGGAGTTTGTATACGATCCCCCTAGGGCAAAGCTAGCGGCTCCACAGAAGGTGCATCACCAATTCCCTGCTCCAGGTAAACTCAAGGCAAGGTCAGTGTCTCCCACATGCCCCCACCTGTTGGACCCAAACCAGAGACAGGGAAATGGAAGTGACCTCAATATTTGCAGAAGGCCAGAGTCAGGATGAACAGGCCCTGGGGCCAGGCATCTCCAGCAGCTCCAGAAGCCCTGGTCTCAGGACCAGGAGGGCCAGCAGGGGCCTGGCCACAAAGGGGCCGAGGCCCCTCCACTTGGAGATGCCTTTAGTGCTCATTTCAGTGACCAATCCCAGTGCTCACCTGAATCCCCTGGGGATCTTGTTAGAATGAGGATTCTGCCTCAGCAGGTTTGGGGTGGGGCCTCAGATTCAGCCTTCCTAACCGTCTCCCAGATACTGGTTACCACTGGTCCAGGGACCACCCTTAATAGCAGGAGCCTATCCCCGGCTACCCGCAGGTGAGTGGTCAGTGACTAAGGAGGCCCAGGCAGGCTGGCTGCAGCTGGGCTATTTCTCCTCACCCAGATTTTGGAACTCATAAAGATAACTAACACCAACAAAGCACAACCACCACTCTTCGCCATTAACGCTAACTCAATAAATCTTCACAACAGCTCTATCAGCTGGTGACTGTGATTATCATCCCTAGTTACAGATGAGGAAAACAAAACAAGAAAGGTGAGATGACTTGCCCACAGCTGGTAAATGAAACTGGGGTTTAAGCCCAGGCGCTCTGGGTAGCTCTGCTCTCTCGAAGACTCAGGCTGTGGCGTGTTGTCTCAGCTGGGCGGTGACAGACACACCTGCCGTCTACTAGCAAAATGCCTTTCAAACTGTCATGAACTCTCCAAAGTTTATTTCAAAATACCTGTAAGCCTTCCCCTCGCCAGCCTTGGGCCATAACATACTTCTTTTATCTTCAAACAAGTTCAAAGCTTGTTTGTAGTTTTTTGAATAAAAGTTTAGTTCCTTAGGAATTCTGAAAGGGTATTAAAAGTAATCAGTATGAGCTGAAGGAATTTTATCTTTAACTTCCTCACGCTGGGGGACAGGCCCTATTCATATGCTTCAAACGTTGTTGATCCGTCTTCTCTGTCTGCTGTGTCATCCTGTTGGGCCCGGGTTTCTCGTTTGTTCTCTTTTGATCCGCGGCCATGTGTCGCTAGGAGAGGAGCTGAGGGGTGCTGAGGCTGAGCGCCAATCCAAGGACCAGGCCTGCTCTGCTTCCAGGTAGCTGTGTGGTCTGCTCAGCCCACACCCCTGCTCAAGGCTCAGTTTCCTCATTTGTGTCATGAAGGGTCTGGCCAGATGCTCTGAAGTGCTAGCACACGGGCAGGTGCTTTTGGAGGGTTCCTGATCTTTGTCAGGCTTTCTCCAGCAGCTGCTGATTTTCTGTGTGATTGACTGTTCCCAGCCTCAGGGTGATTGGTTCCTACAAAACAGAGTCCCTTCGAGAAGGTCCGAAACAAAGGTGAGAAATTCTTTGGCAAAAAACCTTAACACTGATTCTGGCTCCCTCTCAGTGGTCTGGGTCCCTTCGACCGTCCTCAACATTCACCCGGCCTCACGGATCCCAATCACCTGGATGTCTTGTAACCTGCTTGACTTCCTCCTGCTCCCACTTCTAGCCCCTTGTTTAAATCCCCTCACTGGCTCCCTACTGCCCACTCAGCCAAGTCCAGACTTCTTATTCTGACTCCTGGTCCCTTGTGCTCTGTTCATGTTCCACCAGATGCCTTCTCACCTCTCAGCAATCTGTGAGTGGCCCCTCTAACCTGCATCCTCCTTCTTGCCTCCATGCCTTTTCACATGCTATTCCACTGCCTGGCATGCCCTTCCTTCCCCTGCCTGCCTAGCAAACTCCTCTTCATCCTTCAAGACCCTCTTCAGGGTTGTTTTCTGAGAAGCTTTTTATGATCCATCTGGATAAAACACGTCAGCCATCCTTTGTGCTTCTACTGTATCCCATCCCCCAATGAGCTTCATTTTATCAGTTTGAATGCATTCAGGTGCAAGTAACAGAATACCTGATTAACAGTGATTTAAACAATAGAAACATTTCATTATCTCTCAGACAACTGATGGTACACTCTTCAGGGTTGGTTCAGCAGTTCACCTCTGTCATCAAGGACCTAGGCCCTTTCTCTTCCATCACCATCACCATTTTGGGTGTGTTTTGCCTCATGGCCGCAAGACAGTGGCCGTAGCTCCAGGTATCACATCATCACACCTCAGCATCCGAGAAGGAAGAAAGAGGGTAGGAAAAAAATGAACCTTTCATTCCTACGCTCACTCTTGGCCTGCTGATACCTGTCCTTTCCTACCCCTGGTCCCTACCCTCTATCAGATGCTCCAATTAACTACTCAAATTAAATACTCAAATTAACCAGACACCTTTAAATAGTCACACTCAGGACCTGACTCTCAAGTACCTGAGGTCAAATACCTCTTGTTGTTAAAAAACAAAATCAGTCTCACAGTCTGAAAATCTTGAAAGGTTTGACTGTCTGAACATTTATTCACTTTTGAATAGTTCTGTAGTATGTGTGGCTTCTATTGTGAGCCATCTCAAATATGTTTTAGAAGTAGGTGTGGTATAAATAATAAATAAATGAGTGAATATCTGGAAGTGTGACTGTTTTTATTTAATCTTGGGAAAATGTGGTAACCACTGCGATAAGCCCTTCCGGCCAAGAGTAAACAGGATGGCCTGATCTCTGTCTAGAATATAAAAGCTGCAAGTTAATATAAGGTGATAAGGTCGGCAGTGGGTGGAGGTGGGGGGCATTTGAGACTTGACCTTGCTTTTTGGTACAGCTCATTGAAGGCATAGTGTGTGAACTTTGGAGAGGGATAAGGTCTGAGGCCTCATCACTGACTTCATAGCAATGGCCCGTGTAATGGAAGGATCCCTCTCTCTGGGTCTCAGTTTCCTAAGCGTATGACAAGGAGTTTGGGCCAGAAAGCCTCAAAGGGCCCTTCTAACTTGGCTGCTCTATGTGTATTGGGGAGGGGGGTTGATGAGGTGCCTCCCTGGGGGTGGAATTGTCCATTGGGGGGTAGTGGGAACAGGCAGTGGAATCCCTGACTACTTTGTCTCTCAACCACTGTGGCCTTATCTTCCCACAGGATCCCCCACCTGCCTTGGAAGAATACAGTTCCCATATTTGAGGCTATTCTCTCCTCCTCAGGAGGCTCAGTGACAAAGTCGCCAACACTCCTCTCTGTGCTCGCAGCTTGGGGACTGCCCCCTGCAGGCTCCAAGCAGCTCAGGGGTCACGCCATGCCCCACCCACACCCCCAGCTTCAACCAGCACCAGGCTGCGAAGGGGGGATGCCAGGGGCAGCGGACACCTCTCAGATGCCTGGGGGATGCGAGTGGGCCCCTGACTGCAGAGAGAGCAGGACTGGAGCCAGAAGCACGGTGCCCTGGGCGGCAGGAGGGGCTCCCATTTCCCTGGAATCTCTGCGTCTGCCTCCTCGGGCACAGTAGGGCCTGACTTGCTGAACTGAAGCAGGAAGAGAAGGGAAGGGTTGGGAGAAGTACCCTTCGTGACGTTCCGTCTCCTCACCTTACCTGCCTCGCCTCACCTCACCTCGAGTGTGCCTATCAGCAGCGTGGCTTTGCCAGACGGATTAAAGGGCAGCCAGGAATGGCTCCTCATTGCCTCTGACCTGGGCCCTTCCCTTCCACAGTCACAGAGGAGGGGGTCCACCTTGGCCTAGCCTCCAGGAATCAAAGCCCTTCACCACTATTCTTGGACGTACCTGGAATTCGGGTCGATACCAAGTGGTGGGCTGAGTTTTCCTCTCTTTGCCTCTCCGGGCTGAGGCATTAGCTTGTGGATCCTAAAGGGCGGAATACTCAGCGATAGAATAACTTCCAGCCTTCTGTTGTAGAGTACTCTCCAGTTTACACAGCGCCTCCGTACTTCTGATTTCATTCAGTTGCTACAGCAAGTCGGCAAGATGCCTACCATAAGCATTGTCTCCACTTTACAGCTGAGAAAATCAAGGCTCAAAGAGAATATCCATCTTCTGTTCTTGCTGTGAGAAATCAACACAAACCGAGGAGCTTAATAACACACAAACGCATCATCTCACCATTCTGTAGGTCAGCAGTGCGGGCACAGCACGGCTCAGCTGGTCCTCTGCTTTGGGTTTCGCGACATCGAAATCAAGGTGTCGGCAGGGCTGTGTTCCTTTCTGGAGGTCTGAAGATGAATCTGCGTCCAAGCTCATGCAGGTTGTTGGCAGATTGAATTCCATGCAGTGTAGGATGAGGTACCAGTTGGCTGTCAGCGAGGAGCCCTTCTCAGCTTCTAGAGACTGCCTGCACTCCTCAGCTTGTAGCTCCCTTCCGCCATCTTCAAAGCCAGTGGTGGTTGAGTTCCTTTCATGTTTTGAGTCTCTCAGAGCTCCTCTTGTGACTAATCTCTCTTCTGCCTTGAGCCAGAGAAAGCTCTCTGCTGTTGAGGGCCCATGTGACCAGACAGGGCCCACAGGGATAATCCAGGACAATCTCCCCATCTCTACGTCTGGAAACCTCATCACACAATCTCCCCGTCTCTAGGTCTGGAAACTTCATCACATCTGCAAAGTGACCTTTGCCATGGCCATGTAATGTACGACCTTCACAGTTCTGAAGATCATGGCACGGGCATCCTTGGGGACCATTATTCTGCCTCCCACAGAGAGGTTTTGAAACCTATCACTCAGCTAGGAAGTGGCAGAGGTAGAACCTGAATCCACATCTCCCAGCTGCACAATGTGTACTCTTTCCACCACATCTCAGCTGCCTCAGGAACTTCCGGGTCATCATTTAATTCATCCCATTTCTTTCTGGTAAACCAGAGGCTGGAGGAGAGATTTCATCCTTGCATAACAGAGCCTGGGGAGAAATGTGGGAAGCTGAGGAAGGTGGACCCTGGCCTCGGGCCAGCTCAGTGGGATAAGGGGGTGGGTTCCTGGGCCTGTGTAGACTAGGCTGGTGGGGCCCATCTGGGGACCCTGGCAGCAATGGGTTATCGCAAGAAGACCGGATGGGGAGGAAAGAGATGGGGACTCTCCAGGGTCCCACAGGCTGACTGAGCCACACAAATGGCCAACATCCAAGTCAGGAGGTGGGAACAGCCTGCTCCCAAGTCAGAGACTCAGCAACGGTCAAGCTCTGGAAGCCAGTCAGAACCTCTAGCTTTCTCTGTGTGAATTACCCAGCAGCAAAACCAGGCAAAACTGGAGTGGTCTCGTTGGGCCTGTGAGGGAGACCCTGGGAAGTTTGTGTAGAGCCAGAGCCAGACAATGGAAATGGCGTGGTGCCTGTCATGTGAAACAAAGGATATGGCAATGTTATTGGTGTTCCTTTGTGCAGGGTGCTGTCTTGATTTTGTTAATAAACAAAAACATACTGTAATGGGGCTTTCATAGTCTTAATTCCAACTTGATGTCCTTTGCCTCCAAGTGCCCTTCCCCATGAGTTTAGTCCACAGCCAAGGAAATCTGCTTCCTTGTGGGGTTTCAGGACAACACACAACGAGGGCAAGAGGCACCTGAGTCTCTACAGGTGCTCCAGTCAGAGGTCCACCAGCACCAGCCAAGCCCTGCCTGGGGAGCTGAGCCCCAGGGTGAGGCTGCGAGGCGCTTTCCCAGGGACCTGGGAAGACTGCATGCTTGATGGTAAATGAAGAGATCAGGACCCCACGGGGTGATGCCATTTATGCCTATGTCTATGCACTGAAGTGGGGAAGGAAGTCTACTAAAAAAATTAGTGGTTATATTCCAGGGCACGGGTTTATCGGTGATAACTTTCTTCCTTATAATTCAGATATATTCCAAGCATATGTATGGTTATATCTTTCAAGGATTCTACAATGAGCAGAAAACAATGAAAATATTATATTTGTAATAATAGTGGCAGAAAGCTTAATTAGGTGTATGGAAGAACACCCTGAGTGGGATTGACAGGAAAGGGGTCCCCAGGGAGGAGGCTCTGCCACCCCTCTGTGTGTGTGAGGATCAGACACCCCAGTGCCTAGAAGGGAGCTGGCACTTGCTTGGGGTCCTGGGATGGAGCCGTTGACCTCTACCTCACACTGGACCGGGACCCTCTGGCCCTGAAATCAATTTTGCATCCTAGCCCCATGATCCCTGCACCTGGCAGGCTAAGCCTTCAGTGTACTGAATGAACACTAAGCCTATTAGAGTTAGTTGATTGGGTTTCAATACCATCCACGTTCAGGGAGGATTTGGTTTCCTCTGAGGATGGATGAGAACTGAAGTTCCTCCCCTGAGGATATTGCTCCCTGAGATCGCATATGCTTTTCCCTTTGTTCAGCTCACACCTGTCAGGTCATATCGCCTAAACCCTACCTCCAGAGTACAGCCTAGAGTGTATTTAGCTTTCTTTTCTTTTCATTTTCATTGTCCAAGTATTTATATTTATTGCAGAAATTCTAAGAAAAAAATAAGCAAAAAAGTACAGAAATCACTTGTAGGCCCACCAACCAGAGATAACCAATATACTTTTGTCTCATACATAAATATAAAATTGTCAAAATAAAATAATATCAAACATACTGTTTGGGAACACTGTTCTTCATGACATACACTTCTTGAGTACACTTTTGGCGCTATACATATGCAGGGCTACACACATGTTTCAATGTGTACATACTATTCCATTGCATGACTCTATCATTATTTAACCATTACCCTATGGTTGGACAATGCTTTTCCAGCTTTTTGTCATTATCAACAATGCGGGGATGACCATTCTTGTACTCATCTTTGCCTTCATCTTGTCATTATTTGATTAGGCCAAATTATAGGAAATATACTGCTAGTTTGAAGGGAATGCAATCCTTTAAAGCATGTCTCTTTAAAACAGCTGACATCTAAAGCCATGAGTCTTTTTCTTCTTCTCCACAAAGCACAGAAGCTGGAGATGTTAAGTATTTGCTCAGATGAGCTCTGGGGCCCCTCTAGCTCAGACCCTCTGATTGTCATTCCATAGACCCAGACACCTCTCTTCCGGGTTTAAAAGGTCTTGAGTGTGTTGGTGACCTCTTGCCAAAGAAGTGCATTCCCGCCCTTTTCCAAACTGTCCCACAACACAATTTCTCCACCACCTTATCCTCCTCCTGAAATCATTCCCCCCTCCCCCGGCTCTGCTCGGTTCTACAAATGTCGACCACAGTGCTGGCCACACTTTCATTCATTAAGATAATTCAGTAAACAGTGAACATGCATGAGGATTTACTCTGGGCTAAGCCCTGGGAAATAACAGAAGTAAACAAGAGAGGTTCCTGACCTCATGGAAGTTATAAACACTAAGAGAATTTCACTAATATGAAGAAACACCAGAATGACGGGAGAGTGAATGGTCATGAAGAGATGCTATTAATCTCATGGTGCGGCGCATCTTCTCTGAGGAGGGGATACTTGAATGGAGAGAGTATTTCATTATACTTCTCTGTTAATGTGTCCTCCCCGCTTTGTTAGATGGGGACCAAGCCTTACTATGCTATCCCAGAGGTAGCACAGTGCCTAGCTCAGGGAGAGTGCTTGGTAGACATGCATGGAATGAATGAATGAATGAATGAATGCACAGGCGAGTCAGTGGAGCGGATGGTCCCACCATCCTCTGCTCTGTTCACATGCATGTGGAGCTCTGAGCCCAGAACCAGGGAGGTGGGTTCCTCCCCAGGGCGCCTCTCCTTGTTACCTACAAATGACTAGGAGATCAGAGAGGTTAAGGAGCTCACTCCACTGCACAGCAAGCCACGGGGCAGAGCTGCCCAGAGAAGCCAGCACAGTGGAGCGCACAGAAGCTAGCAGCAGCAGCGTGACTTTGGCTCTGCTCCATACCCTGTGACCTTGGGCAAGTTATCAAACTCTCTATGAGACCGTTTTTAAATCTAGAAAATGGAGATAGCAGCACCTACCTCACCAAGCAGTTGTGAGGATTAAATTGAGATAAAGCTTGTAAAGAGCTTGGCAGGGAGGCGGGCTCAGCAAAGGGGAGCGCCCGGGCGCCAGGGCCTGCTCGTGGCTGAGATGGAGTTTACCTAGCTGGCTCCCTTCAGGACTCTGCCAGGGTGTGGACAGCAAGGGCTGGCAGGACGGGGGACCTGGGCAAGACTTCCAGAGAGGAGGAGATAGCATGGGAGCATATTTCCCACATCATTCCACATTTTAACCCATATCCTGACCTCTCTTTAAAAAGAATTATTGTAAAAACAATACAAAGATGTTAAAGGAAAAATAAATCACCTTATAGGATCTCAGCGTTCTAACCCAATGATGTTCTTTCTGTCTAGTCTTCCCTGTTTGTCCAAATACATACATATTTGATATCACTGCACTTGTAATCTGTTTTATATTTTTCACATCACTTAACATTTCATCATAAATGCTCTTTCATAACGCTATAGTCTTCACACATAGAATTTTTCATGGCAGGCTGATTGTCCATCAAGTTGATGAACCATTATTTATTTATTCATTTTCTTATTGCTGAATATTTAGTTTGCTTCTTTTTGCAGCTAAAGATAAATACATGTTTGTTTATAGCCTTCCTATTTTGTTTTGTTTTAAATTTTTATTGGAGTATAGTTGATTTACAATATTGTGTTGTAAAGTGACTCTGTACAGGTGTACAGCAAAGTGACTCTGTTATACATATTCATATATCCACTCTTTTTCAGATTCTTTTCCTATATAGGCCATTACAGAGTACTGAGTAGAATTCCCTGTGCTATACAGTAGGTTCTTATTAGTTACCTATTTTATTTACAGTAGTGTGTATATGGCAAACCCAATCTCCCAATTTATCCCTCCCTTGTTTATACCTTTTTAATCCTTTATGGCTCTGTTGTTCCCCAGTGTAACAATCTTCACTTTTCTAGCAGTGTGTGAGCGGGTCTTCACCAACTCTGCAGAGAGCTTTAGTGTTGGTGTTAATATGACTGAATATGGTTAACCAAATCTGGTACAGCATGGTGTTTATTTACTGTTTAATTTCCTCTTGAAAGAAATTTAGTTCATATTCCTTGCTTATTATCAGTATTGATTAGTTATTTATGAACCTAATTTTTTGTCTTATTTGCTGCAAGATTCTTCTCCAGTTTGTCATCTATTCTTTTTCCTTTCAAAATTACACTTAAGGGGCTTCCCTGGTGGCACAGTGGTTGAGAGTCCGCCTGCCGATGCAGGGGACACGGGTTCGTGCCCCGGTCTGGGAAGATCCCACATGCCACGGAGCAGCTGGACCCGTGAGAAAAGCCTGTGCTCTGCAACGGCAGAGGCCACAACAGTGAGAGGCCCGCGTACCGCAAAAAAAAAAAAAAATTACACTTAAAAAAGAATTATAAAAGCAATACATGTTCATGGTAAAAAATTTGAATAACAAAGTAACATAGTAACATAGATTTTAAAATCTATGTTACCATTTAGAATTAATCTTTATTATCCTGTTGCAAAACCAAGTGTAAAAAGATATTTTTGAATCTATTGGGAAATGAGAATATGGACTGGTTATTAGATGACATTAAGGGATTATTGTTCATTTTGTGGGGTGTGAAAAAGCAGGGTAAATATGTAATTTTTAGAATGAGCTTATCAGTTAAGATGCTTACTGGAGCATCAACAGGAAAACTAATGTGAAATCCCAGAGCTGCTTTTTAAAACCCCAGGGCAAAAAAATAAACAAAAAATTGGGGAAAACTAGATAAAACCAAATTAGCAAAATTAAATATTTGCTGAAAGTGAGTGATGGATACATAGGTATTTGTTTTATTATTCTAACTTTGCATATGTTTGAAATTTTCTGCGATGAAAAGTTTAAAAAGTTCAGGAGATCTTCCAGGCCCACTACCTAAAACTCTAACACATCTTCCTTCTCATTTTGTATTTCTCATCCCTGATTTTTGTTTTTTCTCCTTAGCATTTTGTTAGTATCTACCATGCTAACCTTGCTCTTATTTCATCTAGTTAATTTGGCTTATTATCCTTCCCAACTGGAATGCAACTCTCCCAGAATCTTCATCTGTTTTGTTCTCTACTCCTACCATCAACAATGCCTGGCTACTCAGATAATTATCGCATGAAAAACAAAGTCACTGTTAACATTTAAAAATTACAGATATTCATTTTAACTTTAAATTTAACAGAAGAAAAAAAGATACTGGGCTTCCCTGGTGGCGCAGTGGTTGAGAGTCTGCCTGCCGATGCATGGGACACAGGTTCGTGCCCCGGTCCGGGAAGATCCCACATGCCGCGGAGTGGCTGGGCCCATGAGTCATGGCTGCTGAGCCTGCGCGTCCGAAGCCTGTGCTCCGCAACGGGAGAGGCCACAGCAGTGAGAGGCCCGCGTACCGCAAAAAAAAAAAAAAAAAGATACTGTAGTAGAATGAATTACTGAACATCAGATTATGTTCCTTCCTAAAGGACCCTTTTAAAGTTAAAAAAAAAATGTATATGAAATCATCATGGTTGGAGGCATTAGATTTTTATTTTAACTGTTCCTTCATTTCTTAATGGGCATAAGTTTAAATTTCTAGGCAACAAAACTTAGTAATTGCTTCATAAACATCAGAATAAATATCACGAATATTTAAGAAACAAACCTTATTTTTTATTTATAAGTATACCAAGAAAAAGTAGAAAACATAGGCCTACTTTTAGAATGGTCCTTTAGACAAAACAAATAGGGGAAGGCAGATCTGTGAGAAAATATCCTATAAAATATCCTAGCTGAGGGGAGAAAGCCACCCATCATGAAGAAATGATTAGAACTACTACATTTCCTTTGTGATTCTTTTCATTACTTTTTTTAAAAAATTATTTATTTATTTGTTTATTTTTGGCTGCATTGGGTCTTCATCGTTGCTCATGGGTTTTCTCTAGTTGCGGCGAGAGGGAGCTACTCTTCGTTGCAGTGCGTGGGCTTCTCATTGAGGTGGCTTCTCTTGTTGCAGAGCACAGGCTCTAGGGCGCATGGGCTTCGGTAGTTGTGGCACACGGGCTCAGTAGTTGTGGCATGCAGGCTCAGTAGTTGTGGCTCATGGGCTAAGTTGCTCCGCGGCATGTGGGATCTTCTTGGACCAGGGCTCGAACCAATGTCCCCTGCATTGGCAGGTGGATTCTTAACCACGGAACCACCAGGGAAGTCCTTCGTTACTTTTTAAAGGACTCCATCACAGGCCTTTAATCGCTGGCCAGTCTGGCAACAGATATACCTGGACAGACCTAGTCAAGAGGCAAGAGAAAAATGCCCTCTTGGTTCTCTGTCACCAGCTTCTTCCACCATCTTCTTCTGCCATCCTCACCTTTGCCTGTCTATGTCTTCCCAGTTTTTGGCTTTGCCCTCCCTCCTCCCAGCCCACCCTCAGCTCCTTCCCTCATCAGCACGCTGGTTTCCAAGCCTGAGGGTGGGGCCTACCTGAGAAGCTGTAAAAACACAGACTCTACCCCTGCCTCCTTAGGCCCCATCTTTGCAGACCCTGACATGTAGGTCTGGGTGGAGGTTGGGAGTTTGTCTTTTCTGAAGCCCTGCATGTGATTCTAATGAGCAGGTTCAGGGCCTACTCCATCAGTATCTTTCCTTATATTCCAGAACCTACCATAATGCCTGGCAAATCATAGGTGCTTAACAAATATGTAACAAATTAATGAACTGAAGGAAAAAAATTTGTAAGCCCTTGTATATGTGTACAGAAGTCAGTGTCGCCTCTTGCGATTTTCACAAACATTTTGTGAAGCAGCAAATAAAGTGGATATTATTGTCCCCGTTTCACAGAGGCCAAGAGAGGAGAAGGGACTTCCCCAAGATCACAGCTGGAGGGACCAGAGTCTGCCTCCCTCTACCAGGACAAGTCCCAGGGGCTTAGGAAGGCGGGCAGAGTTTAAGGAGGGGGAAAAAGGAATTCCCATCCCCATTACTTAGTGGGTTGAGGGGAGTGGAAGCAAGGAGGGGGAAAAAGGAAAAGAAAGAAGAGAAGGGACCAGAAAAGAAGAAGTAGAGGAAGGTCAGAGGTGCCTAAAAGTATGGAAAGGGAACAAGACATCAAAGAACAAAAAGCAAGACCCCAAAACAGACACAGGTAGAGACTGGATGGGATTATGGAGGAGGCGGGGCCAGAGCAGCTTTCTCACAGGGAGACACAGTAGGTTCTAAAGAAAACAGCTCAGGGACTTCGCCGGCGGTCCAGTGGTGAAGGCTCCCCACTTCCACTGCAGGGGGCATGGGTTCGATCCCTGGCTGGGGAACTAAGATCCCGTAGGATGCATAGCGCAGCCAGAAAAAAAAAGAAAGAAAGAAAGAAAGCTCAGAGGGTGTTAAGCCACAAAACCTATCTCTGGGGAGCAGGCATGTACCACTGGTCCCCGAGTTTGATGTTTCCCTTGGTGTCAGAGCACTGGACCCAAAGTCCCCGTGGAAGACACTTCCTTTTGCTGACTGTGGCCTCTGCCTGCCAGCCTCCTCCTCCAGGGCTGTGTGTTTAGGCAGCTGCATTGCATTTTTAGAACAATTTTTAACTTTGCAGGCTGTACCTGCCGAACCAGAATGTCTGGCCAAGATCAGTTACATAATATCCTCAGACCCTCTGGGTGCCAAAGGCAACTGCAGCTCTGGGCCAAGGCAGGTGTGTGCTGGGCCCAGTCAGAGAGCGCAGGAGGGCAAAGAAGGGTCCCCTTCCCACCTGGAGGCCTGCTGGGAAGGCCTCCCTCTGGAGAGGGAAAGCTGAGTGGGGCCGGCCCCAGTCTGAGTCTTCTATCCAGGAGCCCTTAGAGGGCAGCTTTGTTCTCTTTTATGGTTCCCTGAAGGATTTAGGCTACATCCACCAGAGAACCTCACCACTGAGGATCTGTAAACTATGAACGTGTTACCATGAAGGTGTGAATTTTTCTTCTGTACCTATTTAAAGATTATCTCTGATAAATAAAGTAGCTCTGTCTGGAGCAAGGGGGTGGACTGCAAGACTCTGCCTGCCTGATGGTTCGTAGTATGCTGGGCAGATCCCAGGCCAGGACATCCTGGTCCCAGTACCGAAGTGCTCCACTGGAAACAAGACCAAACCTCAAAAACTGTGTGCAGAAGGAAAAGGAGCTGAGCTCACTGCAGCCCCTCCGGGCTCCGCAGGGCAGGCCTGAGCAGAAGGAAGGAGGAAAGCAGGTAGCCATCAGGGTGGCTGGAACGCATGCTACAGAAACAGCCTGGAGCCCATGGAGCCCAGAGAGATGGGTGAGAGATGGGCTCCCAGCAAGTCAGCGTGGGCAGGAATGATGGGGAGCAGCTGGTCCCAGCCCCTCATTTTATAGACAGAAGACTGAAAAGTGACTCACTTGCCCACAGTCACATAGAGGAAGAGGAGGCGATAAGGCTGTTAGTTCAAAGGCTCAAGGTCTTCCACGAACTTCGGAGGGGCAAAGGTAGGCCTAGCTCTGAAGGCTGCTGGGGTGGGCTGGAGTTCTAAGCCACAGGTGGGCAGCCATCTAAAAGGTACGGAGGGAGAGCCATCGACAGGACTTAGAGACGGGCCTCCTGGTACCAAACCGGGGACCCAAAATGGCACTGACGTCTCCACCCTGACCTTTCTTCCCAGCCTCCCAAGGTCACCACCCAACCCTGCGAACTTTCCCATAACGCAGGAGCAAGACCCTGCCTGCTCACTGTTTGCCTACCAGTCAACCGGCTCAGGGCTGGGCAACACCTCCCTCCATTCTCACCCCTTCCTCCTTTCTCCACCTCCTCCATTCACCTGGCTCACAGACAGGCTGGATCCCTTGTCACTGACACTGTAGAGGCCCCATTGGTCACGTTTACCTCGCCCTAGATCAGCGTCCCCACTTTCACCTGGACACCTGCCGCAGCTTCCTCACTGTGCCCAGCCTCCCGCCTCTGCTCCTCCAGCCCTCCCACTTACCCAGCACCTAGAGAGTGTCCTGAAACACAAACCTGGTCATCTCACGCCCCTGAAAGCTAGTCATGGCTCCCTGGCGCCTCCAAGATAAGGCACCAACTCCTTGGGAGCGCCTTGCATCTCAGCCCTCTGCTCCACGCCCCGCCGTGTTGCTTCGAGAACCCACCAAGCCTTTTCACACCTCTGGCTTCTGCACATTTTTTCTTTGCCTGCGATGCTCTTCTACCCCCTGGTCTACCTGGGATATCTCCTACTCATCTTTCACATTTCAACCCAAAGCTTCTTCCTCTGGAAAGCCCTCCTTGATCTCCTCAGGCAGAACCTGCACTCACTTCTCTAGGCGCTTACCACCTGTGCTCTAATCACCCATTTGCCTGTTGTGGTAGGTGGCCGCTAGTAGGATGGCTCTCAATGACCCCTGCCTCTTGGTATTTTTCCGTATGCAACACTCTCCCCTTGAGTGCAGACTAGGCTCACTGACTCCCTTCTAATGACAAGAATGTGGCAAAAGTTAAAGGATGTAACTTCTGAGATTGGTTACAAAAGGAACGTCTGTGGCTTCTGACTTGGGCTCTCCATGTCCGAGCCCTCACTTGGGAGGAAACACACTGCCATTTTGGAACGGTCCTATGGGGAGGCCCATGCGACAAGGAACAGATGTCTCTGGTTAACTGTCAGTAAGGATTTGAGGTGGGTCTACTGCCACAGGAGTGGGCTGGAAGCAGATTCCCCTCAGTCAGGCCTTTGAGATGACGGCTGCCCTAGTTGTCACTTGATTGGTTTTGGAATGGAGACGCTGAGTTAGAGGAACCTGGCTAAGCTACGTCAGATTCCTGATCCACAGAAACCATGAGATAACAAATGTTTATAGTTTGAAGCCTCTAACTTTGGGGGTAAGTTGTTACACAGTAACCACCTGTGTTCTCCATTGGCCTTGGAGCCCCTTGGGGACTGACTTATTTATCTTTAGATCTGCTGGGGCAGCTCACAGGGGATAATGAGAAGATCCTACAAGCGTTGAAGAAGCAAAACCAAACCAAAACAAAACGACAGGTTTCATACAAAGGATCCAGAATCAGAATGGCATCACCTTCTCAATAGCTACTCTGGAAAGCCAGAACACAAGGGAACAAGATCTTCAAAATTCTGAGGGAAAATGATATCCAACCTACAGCAATTAAATGTGAGTGTGGGGCTTCCCTGGTGGCGCAGTGGTTGAGAGTCTGCCTGCGATGCAGGGGACACAGGTTCGTGCCCCAGTCCGGGAAGATCCCACATGCCGCGGAGCGGCTGGGCCCGTGAGCCACGGCCGCTGAGCCTGCGCGTCCGGAGCCTGTGCTCCGCAACGGGAGAGGCCACAACAGTAAGAGGCCCGCGTACCGAAAAAAAAAAAATGTGAGTGTGAAAACACTTTCAGAGAAGATCTCAAACCTTTAACTCCATGAACCCCATTTCTCAGGAAAGTACTCGAGGATGTGCTCTGAACAAGAGATAGTAAACCCAGAAAGAAGAAGAATAAAACAAGGAGCAAAGGGACTCTCTAGCTGGTGATGAGGGGAGGTCCCAGGATAACAGCTGTGGCCAAAGCCTAGAGGGCGACTGGTCCACACGGGGGCCCATCAGAAGGTCTGCTAAGGGAGATGCCACCGACAGACCACCTAATGTTTTGAACATATTGACTAGAGATTTGCACACATGGGAGAGAGTTTGGGGTTGAATTAGTAACAAGTATACAGACGACTAAGCAAACGAAAAATGTAAGAAAATTGTTAACTCTAGCAAAAACAAAATGTTGTGCAAGAAAAAGTAATCACAGTATACTAATAAGCTGTGAATAGAGTTTACAAAGTCAAAAGTATAAACAGTGAATACTGACCTACAAATTACAACAGAACTAAATGGAGAGGAATGGGGGATGGGAAGTGTGCTGTGAGGTGGGGACAGGGAGAACGAAAATAAGCTAAATCCTCATCTTCCACAGTGAAAAGTCAACAGATAAAGAATTAGCTGAAAAGTTGAAAGCGATTGCCTCTGAAGAGTTGGAAATGGGGTCTGAGTCGCAAGAGACAGTTGTTTTCACAAGTCTTACAGAACTATTTAACTTGTAGGACTATGTGCACGTATAACTCTGTTAAAAGTTAAACTTTAAATAAAAATCTACCACAATTTCTACATATAGAAGGTGCTCATTAAACGTCGCCCATTATAATTCCTTCTGTACGATGTCATCAGACAGCTTGCTATTCTTGCAGCTGTCTTGTGATATGTTAGGACACTTGATTGCAAATGAGCGAGCCTCAACTCAAACGGATGAAAGCATAAAGGGGATTGTACTGTGTCACGTCACAAGCAAGCTTCAGTCATGGCCGGATCCAGGCGGTCACATGGTGCTAGCAGAAGTCTTTCTGTCTCCATTTCTTGTCTTTTTTTCCTGTGTTGACTTCATTCTCAAGCAGGCTCCTTTCCCATCTTGGCAAGCTGGCCTCCAGCACCTCCAGGTTTCTATCCGACCAGCTTCATTATCCTAATGGAAGGAGACAGTCTTTGCCCGGTATTTGCAACAATATGCCTGGGATAGACACTCAGTGATGTGCCTCGGGTCACGTGCCCATCCCTGAGCAGACTGCTATGGCCAAAGGGATTGAGCCCTCTGACTGGCTAAGCCTGAGTCATATGCCCACCAGGGAACCATGGAGAAAGTGGGGGTGGAGTGGTTTCACAAAGGAAATCTGGGTGCTGTTATTGGAAAAAGAGAGGATAAATGCTGCAAAATCAACAGTTGTGCCCCAAAACTGAGATGGCTGCTCATCATCAGTGTATAAGCCACTGGCTAGGAGCCTTCTCCTAGAACACTACCCAGTCGGCCCATTTCTTCTGCTTCACGAGAACTGTTAGTGTTTAAAGACATGTCCCCTGTTCCCACATCTTCTTATCTCCAGGGAAAACAAGCCTAGACCCCCTGGTTATCCTTGCATGACAGTTTCTGAACCCCTCAGTTTCCTGGCTCTCTTTCCCTGGGCGCTGAGTAGTGTCAAAATACTGAAACATGGTACCCAGAGCTGAATGAAGTGCTAGATGTGGCCTGACCTGTCCAGAGGCCCACAGGATGCTCATCTTATTTCTCCTTGGCAGTAGAGCACCCTAAAGATGTACTAGCTTTTTTAGTAACTGCTATGCTATGCTATGCATTGCTGTCATATTCAGTTGCGGCCAACACCTTGTATTATATGAGCTGGCATTAAGCCAGGGGTTCCTCATTTTGCATTCTCACAGTTGGTTCTTTGAACCTAAATAAAGGACTTTGTCCTTGTTAAATTTCAACTTATAAAATTTGGTCCATTACTGCAGTTCCTTGAGGTGTTTATGAATTTAAATCCTGTCTTCAGTACGAACCATCTCTCCAGGTTTTGCATAAACCACCTATTTGATTGGCAGATATTTTCTTTATTTTCATCCAAGAGGACAATAAAATAAATTAGGGTCAAGGAAAAAGCCCTTTGTCCCACTTCCCAAGTCCGCACGATATGGGCAACATAGCTGATATGTTGCCCCATCAGCTATGGAGCAATCACGTTGTTTGAGTTTGCTAGGGCTGCCAGAACACATTACCACAGACTGGGCGGCTTAGACAACAGAAATTCATTCTCTCACAGCTCTAGAGGCTAGAAGTCTTACATCAAGGTGTCAGCAGGGCCATGTCCCCTCCAAAGACTCTAGGGAAAAATACTTCCTTGCCTCTTCCTAACTTTTGTTGGTTGCTGGCAATCCTTGATGTTCCTTCACCGTAGCTGCATCACTCCATGTCTGCCTGCATCTTCACATGGCATTCTTCCCTCTATGTGTGTCTTCTTTGTGTCTCTATGTCCAAATTTCCCTCTTATAAGGACATCAGTCATTGGATTTATGGCTCACCCTGATCCAGTATGAGTTCATCTAACTAGATTACATCTGCAAAGACCCGAGTTCCAAATAAGGTCATGTTCACAGGTACCAGGGGTGAGGACTCCGACATATCTTTTTAGGAGACACAATTCAACCCACCATACAAGCAGTATCAGTTTTCATCTCCCATGTTTCCTTCATGTCCTTTCATGTCTGAAGATCTCCTCTATCAGAAGTCTTGCTGTAGGACTTCCCTGGTGGCGCAGTGGTTAAGAATCCGCCTGCCAATTCAGGGGACACGGGTTCAATCCCTGGCCCAGGAAGATCCCACGTGCTGAGGAGCAACTAAGCCCATGTGCCACAACTACTAGGCCTGCGCTCCAGAGCCTGTGAGCCACAACTACTGAGCCCGCACGCCTAGAGCCCATGCTCTGCAACAAGAGAAGCCACCGCAATGAGAAGCCCGCACACTGCAACTAAGAGTAGCTCCCGCTCCCCGCAACTAGAGAAAGCCCATGTGCAGCAATGAAGACTCAACACAACCAAAAATAAATAAATTAAAAAAAAAAATCTTGCTGCAATCCAGGTGGCCATGGGATTCCATGCACCCACCCCCATAAACCAGTCAACCTGATCCACTTACCCAGTCTAGAGTGGTGGCTGCCACCAGGAGCTGTATGTGGCTGCCCTCTCCCTTTCCATGTTTTTTTTTTTAAACATCTTTATTGGAGTATAATTGCTTAACATTGTTGTGTTAGTTTCTGCTGTATAACAAAGTGAATCAGCTATATGTATACTTATATCCCCATATCCCCTCCCTCTTGCGTCTCCCTCCCATCCTCCCTATCCCACTCCTGTAGGTGGTCACAAAGCACCGAGCTGATCTCCCAGCTAGGCATAGCCGCAGCTATGCAGCTGCTTCCCACTAGCTATCTATTTTACATTTGGTAGTATTTATAAGTGCATGCCACTGTCTCACTTCGTCCCAGCTTACCCTTCCCCCTCCCCGTGGCCTTAAGTCCACTCTCTACGTCTGCATCTTTATTCCTGTCCAGCCCCTAGGTTCTTCAGAACCCTTTTCTTTTTTTTTTTTTTTTTTAGATTCCATATATATGTGTTAGTATACAGTATTTGTTTTTCTCTTTCTGACTTCCTTCACTCTGTATGACAGACTCTAGGTCCATCCACCTCACTACAAATAACTCAATCCCTTTCCACTTTTTAGAGATTCTGATAGAATCTCCCTGGCGGGGAGGCCAGAATCTCCTGGGCGTGGGAAGATGGTAGGAAGAGGAGGGAGGCCATAGAGTAGCCTGGTTAAGAGCTTGGACTTTGGTGTGAGACAGAGCTGTGACTTTGTGCTGGCTTACTCCACGTCTCCTGCATCTCATTTTTTTCCACTTATACAATGTGAGTAATAAAACTTTTCTTTATGACGATTAAATGACATCCCAGGGTAGCAGTGGATGTTGCTGCTGCTGCTTCTGCTGTGAGCTGCTCAGGATTTGGGTGAATCTAGATCTGCATCCAGATCTTCGATGTCCCCCTGAGGTGAGCTTCTCAACATCGCCGAACCTGTTTCAGGGTTCACATCTGGAAAATGAGCTCTGAGTACACCCACTACAGAGCCTGGGGCACCGTAAAGCCAACATAAATGTTTGCTGCCTTCTCCTGGGAGTAAAGGAGAGGAGAAGGGAAGGGAAAGAAGTAATGTTAGTCTCACAGGACCTACTCTTAGGAGACTCAAGTGACTCCTTCCTGATCACTCTCTTTTCTCTGTCCTTGGGGAGAGAACTTGGATGTATTTTGAGCCTATCTTTACAGAGACTCTAGACTGCTTTTTTAAAACAAACGCTAATTATAACCAGCATATATATATTCACCCAGGCGGTAACTGAGGCAGCCCTAGAGGCACGGAGTAACAAGGGGTGGAGCAGGGCTTCAGTCCACACCCTCCAACACCAAACCCCATGCTTTGCCTTTACACAGAGAAGTTTAGACTTTAAAAAAAAAAAAAAGTTCAATTACATATATAAATGAGTTTTTTCTTTTAAAACATTAGAACCTTACTGATAAATCTAAAGTTTCTTTGTCCATCCCTTTCAATCTTTATCCCCGTATCCACCTCCCCAGGGGTGACTCCTGTTTATGGATTTGATATGTATGCTCCAGAACTTTAAAAAACATAGACATTTCCATTCCTTTATTGATACACAAACCTATACAAAATACTGTGTTTGTGCGGGTGTTTTCACATAGATGGCAGCACGTACCACCCGTGGTTGGGCAACTTGCATTTTTTACTCCACAGCACGTCTCGAGAGTTGTCCCTGTTGACACACATGAATCTGGTTTGTTCCTTTGGTCTGCTCTACTCCACCATCAAACGTGCCATGCCTGAGGGACCCTGTTGATAGCCCCGGGCTCCTGCCCCATTTCCCACTGCTTCTGAGGGCTGTGGGCTCTGTGGGGCAGGTCCTGAGCCGCTTTGAGGAAGCCTCCTGGGCTCACAGACTTCCTCGGCCCGGAGAGGCCAGAATCACGGGGAGTTCACTTTGAAAGTGGGGCCACCTGCAGACCCTAACCGTCTGGGTTCAAGATCAAGGACTTCCCCCTGGCCACCTGCTGCAGGAGCAGGAAGGCCCAGCAGAGCCTCAGGAGCTCCCTGCAGCCCTCAGTTCCTCTCTGCTGGGCCAGTTCTCCTCACCTCTACTCACTGTTAACAGTGAAAGATAAAAAGAGAAGTAAAATAAACACAATAAATAGGCTGAAGGGTAGTGAATAAAATGGCAGCAGCAAACAATAAAAACAAACCAACTACTTACAGTGCAAATATAAAAACATAGCGATTAAACCCTTTTTGACGAGACTTTGATCTAAATTAGGACTCACCAAGAACAAGGCCTGAGGCTGGAGGTGGGGAACACTTCCCTAAGGGAGCACTCCCTCCTTCCTGCAGGGATTCATCCTTGCTGGATGAAACTGAAGTGAGTCTGGGTCCCCCCTGAGCCAGAGTCCCTGTTACTGCCCATCTCGGTGGACTCCCAGACTTGAACTTCCAGATAGGGGGCTACCCATTTGAATCACCCAGGAAGATTTAAAACAAACAGTCTCCCAGTGGTCGGGGATAAATCAGTTGAGGGGTGGGAGCATGAATTAACACTACACTGATTTGTAGTGTTCGGCAATTTCCATGGTGTAAATGCTCCCACCTAACTGCTAATGGTTTACTAATTGGCTTGCAAATGAACTCATTCAGAATTCAAGACAATGGCACTACATTTAGAACTCTTGGTAGCTTTTCTCACTTTCTAAGAATTTCCAAAGCACACCACGATCGCTGAAGAATCAGCCAGTCAAAGTGCAGTAGGTTAGTTATAGTCAAATAATGTATAAAGCAGCTTTTTAAAAACTCTTTCCAAATGTTTACAGCAAAAAATATTTAATGTGGGCTGGGAAGCTTCCACAAGGAACTATTTCCGGGGCCTACCAAGGGAACAGAAGAGGAGGGAGTCCCCACTGTGTGAAGGTGGACGAGAGAAGCACCCACTGTCTACAGAAGTCCTCCTCTGCTGGCCCTGTGGTTCATGCAGCACTTTCACAAGGAAGGAAGCTGAGATTCCAAGAGGTAAAGCAACAAGGTCACACGGTCAGGTCTCGACTCAGGACTCTGACACTAGAACTAGGCCTCTTTCCAAAACATGCAGGAGCCCCCCCACCCCGCCCCCGGTGGAGTCTGAGACCCCGCTCAGGTGTGGGACCTTTAAAGGTGGGGTGCCCTTCCCTTCGCCCCTTTCCTGACCCTCAGCCATGCCCTGCAGACCACACACTGAGCCCACCTGAGCCAGGAGTGCCCAAAGGGAGAGCCTGGGAGCCTGTAGCCTCCTGACACACAGGAGAAAGCCCTGATTACCCATCCCCCGGCCACCTCAGCAAGGCTCCCCAGGATGGGAGACGTGCCAGCAGGCAGGAATAGGGGAAGCCAGGAAAGCTTTCAGACCTTCTGCGGAGCGTCAGGAGGCACCTCGGTGTGGCTGAGGAACCAGAGCTTCTGGTCCCCAGGGCAGGCCCACACAGCGGGAGCTGCTTCCTGCAACCTAGGTTACAGAACCCACGAGCTCAGCCAGGTAGGGTGGCAGTTCCCGTAGAGAAAGTGTTCCCACAAGACAGGGGGCTGTTCCCTCCTCCTCTGCAGTGAGTCACCCCCCAGGGGCTCCTTATAGCTCACCCCTTTCAGTGGCAAAGCTACCACCCTCACTTGCCTGCACTGGAGAGGGCTGAGGACTGGAGTGGGTGAGGACCTGCTCCGCCAGAAGGGCAGTAAGCCTAGGCAGAAGAAAATAGTTGATTCCCTTAAGTATCAGCCACTCTGGCCAGCTCTGGGCCTGCTCGGGAGGGGGTGGGACCTGGGGAGGTATCCCCAAATAGCCCTCAGGGTGGCCTGGGCGTCCTGGCCTCCGAGGTCAGCACTCCACTGAGAATCCTGGAAAGGCTCTCTGCTCTCATACCCTCCTGGATACATCCCCTGGGGCAGGCCAGCTGGGCATAACTTGGTGCGGCAGAGGGGAGAAAGGGCAGGCTCTCTGTGCGCCAGTGAATGTCTCTGGTCCCCGTGGTAACCTCTCCTGTCTCTAAAATTATACGTGGATTAAAAGCACTCCATCTGGCAAGAGCAGATGGAATTGGGCAGAAGCATAATCAGGACACTGGATTTTAGATCTGTGGCTCTCCATTTATCAAGAAGACAAAAATAAAAGACAAAAAGGCCAGGAGAGAGGTGTATGGTGTGTGTGTGTGTGTGTGTGTGTGTGTGTGTGTGTGTGTGTGTTCTTTATGTGCCACGTGATGTAGGAAGTGGACACTGAATTAGTATGTAGTATAGGAAGATGATTTAGGGGGGAGGGGATTGACCAAAGGAAATGGAAAATTGAGGTCAGAAAAGATGAGGGAAAAATGGGGTAAACTGGGTGGTCAGAGAAAGACCAGGATGCCCCCAAGGCTCCAAGAGCACAAAAAGCTCCCACAAAAGTCTGAATAAGGAGAGGAGAGACACACTGCAGGACCCGGCGTTCCTCGAGAGCCTTAGGGCATCCCTCCCACGTGAAAGCAGAAGGAAGCGCCACACGTCAGTCAAGTATAAATGTAGTTACGAGCAACAGAAACCCTGACTTGCAGGCACTTGAACAAATAATGGCTTCTTTGTCTCACAAAATAAAATATCTGAAAGTGGGCAGGGACTGGCACTCAAGGGCGTCAGGGCTGGCATCTCTGTGGTTATCTTGGCCTTTTTCCGTGGAAATACAGTTACTGCGGTTTCAACTATCAGGAACCTCTTCAACCCAGGCAGAAAAGACTAGGGAACTGCAGCAGGCAACCTGTCCTGGGAGCGCTCCTCCCACCTTAGTCCCATTGGCCAGAGCTGGTCACGTGGTCTCCCTCAGCCGCAACGCAGGCTGGGAAAGCAGAGCGCGGGGTTGCTATGATCATGGCCTAGGCTCGTCAGTCGTTCTACTGCACCAAACAAAATCAGGGTTCTATTAGTAAGGAAGAAAGGGGAAACGGACGTTGGGAAGGCAACCAAGCCCAGAGGTGAGACCCTCAGTGGTGAACGTTTTTGGAAAAGACTAAGTTAATATGCCGAAGTGGAGCTGAAACAGTCTCCAGAAAACTGTAAGGCCCCACTTTGGGAAGGCAATCCAAGTCGCCAAAGTCTGGGGCCTTGATACAATCATCTCAGTTATCACTAATTGTCTCAAGTGATCTTCAGGGCAACCCCATGAGGTAAATGTTATTATATCTTCCCTCCTGCAGGCAGGAAAGGGGAGTTCCACACTTTGCACATCACACTTTGCAGGAATACACATGAGTCAAGATTTTACAGGCCCTAATTCAGATATTCCTCAACTGTTTGGTCCTAAACTGACTGCTCCTTATAGGAAGCCGTCCCCTCCTCCTTCACTCAATTACCGTCCCTGGCCCTTCCCCAGGATCAAAACACCGGAAAGGAGGCCGTTGAAGTCAAGCAGACCTGCGTTCAAATCCCCATTCTTCTTCTGGTCAGTGTGTGGCCCTGGGGAAGCTGCTCAGCTCTCTGGGCCTCGCAGACCTCAAGAGGTTGCAGGATTGAATAGGAGATGCTGGATTAGAGCACCGAGCACAGTGCCCAGAGACAGCAGGTATTCGATAATACCAGTGCCTTTCTAGAGATGCAGCAATGTGGAAATGCAGCCATGGACCAGCTATGGTTTTGCATAAACCAAGATCATATTATTTCCCATGTACTTTGCTTACAAAATCTAACTCTTTAAAATCAGGAGTCATCCGTTTTGTTCTCCTTTGCCACTAAAAAGCTGACTTGGCTTGAAGTCTTCAGAAGTACTTCAACTAGCATTTACTGAGCAATTGTCAAGTGGCAGGCACTCTGCTGCTTGGAGGCCTGGCCCTCGCCCTAGGAGGGTACAGTCTGCTCTCAGAATTCTGCATGTAGGCAAATAAGTCTAAAATGAGGCAGGGTATAGTGACAATTATGTGTTGTGCTAATTGAAAATGCTGGGACTTCACAGAGGTGGCAGAGGCTGTGTGGGTGCAGCGTGGTCTTGTCCTTCCCACCCTAGGGAGCAGTCCTCCAGAGCTGCCGTGGAAGAGGTGCCACCAGGACCAGCTGAATTTATTAAAAATTAATTTCAGTGACAGCAGAGCCTTAAACTGAGGGTGGGGCCCTTCTGGGTGCACGACCCTGTGTGACCCCCTTGCTGGCCTCTCAGGTCCTGCACGAAGGGCAGCTGCTGCCTCTGGGAGACTCGGACACAGAGCAGACCTGTGGGAAAGGGGTCAGCAGGCCTCCCCCAAGCCAGTGACCATGTGTCACGCTCCCTACTTCTGCTTGAGGAGAGTTAGTTCTGTCCGATAAGAGTCATCAGGAGTGACTGTGGGTTTCCACAAGCCAGAATGGATGCTAATTTCCCCAGCGTGAGAAAGAGCTGCCCTACGATAGTCTGGGGGCCAGTGACAATGGCCTGTCCCTCCCTGTGCCTTCTGTCTCACCTCAGACCCCCAGCAGAAGGTTCAGGGGCCAGGAAAAGGGACAGGAGCCTCTGATGCTAACAATCCCAAATAAAGGAAGTGCCAGGGACCCTCTGGTCTCAGAGACAGAAACCAAAGTAGACGGATAATAAACTGTACCGTACACATAAATATTTGATAGGCACCAGCATGAGAGTGAGATGTAAAGTGACATCCTTGGGCTGGTTGGGCCCTCCAGAGGTCAGCCAGGCCAACCCCCTGCCTCCAGCAATTTCGAGGCAAATGCGGAAAGTTCTGTGACGTGAAGCATCACTGGGCATCAACCATCTCGGAGGCCATCTCACAGGTCTGTGGGAAGAGGCCCAGGGCTGACATGGCTGCTTCCCACCTACTGCTCTGCTGCCCACTCATGACTTATTTTGACCCTCCTCAGCGCCCAAGAACAGGTCCCCGTCTATGCCCCAGTTTGCCCAGGGACCTCCATTTCTCTACACTGCCTTTGGGAGCAGCTCTGATTGGGGGCAACCCAGCCCCACTCCTCCTGCTTCAGCCCCAGAGACCAGGCCAGGAAGACCGAAGGCCAGGATGGCAGTGATGCCAGAAACAAGGAAGCCATAAGTGTGCCATGGCTCACCCTGTTGCACTTGCCAGGCCAGGCCTGAATGCACCCCTTTACAGCCCGTGGCTATGGGGCAGGTTACAAACCTCCCCTGTAGCTCAAGCTCTGGCACGAGGCTTTCCTGAATGCCCCCACTTTGAAATGAGTTTAGCGAATGGTCCTTCCAGTGAGGTCCTCAGTGATGAGTCACAGCCAGAACAAGTCTCCTGGCTGGTCCACAAGCTCCAGGGAGGCTGAGACTCTGTGATAAACTTCTATGTATGCTCTTTGCACCTAGCCCAGGAGTCATTATCTGGTACTCAGAGGGCATGGGCAGAATTTCAGCTTAGCCTGTCTTCTTTTTAAAATGACTTTTTTTTGGCTACTATCAAAAAAAAAGAAGGAAAAGAAACCAACAATATTGGAACCCTTGTGCCAGTACAGCGGTTCCTCAAAAAATTAAAAATAGAATTACCATATGACTCAGCAATTCCACTTCTGAGTATATATCCAAAAGAACTGAAAGTAGAATCTTGAAGAGATATTTGTACATCCATGTATAGCAGCAATATTCACAATAGCCGAAAGGTGGAGGCAACCCAAGTGTCCACTGACAGAAAAATGTATAAAAAGTGTGGTGTATACATACAACAGACTATTAATCAGCCTTAAAAAGGAAGGAAATTCTGACACCTGCTACTACGTGGATGAACCTGAATGACATCATACTAAGTGAAATAAGCCAGCCACAAAAAGACAAAGACATGAGGTACCTGAAGTGGTCACATACATGGAGACAGAGAGTAGAATGGTGTTACAGGGGTGGGTATGGAGAGTTGTTGTTCAATGGGTAGGGTTTCAGTTTTGCCAGATGGAAAGAGTTCTGGAGTTTCGTTATACAACAGTGTGGATGTACTTAACATTACTGAACTGTACACTTAAAAATGGTTAAGATGGTCATATGACCCAGCAATCCCACTACTGGGCATATACCCAGAGAAAATTCAGAAAGACACATGCACCCCAATGTTCATTGCAGCACTATTTACAATAGCCAATAGCCAGGTCATGGAAGCAAACTAAATGCCCATCGACAAATGGAAAAAGATGTGGTACATATATACAATGGAATATTACTCAGCCATAAAAAGGAATGAAATTGGGTCATTTGTAAAGACATGGATGGACCTAGAGACTGTCATACAGAGTGAGGTAAGTCAGAACGAGAAAAACAAATATCGTATATTAATCCATATATGTGGAATCTAGAAAAATGGTACAGATGAACCAGTTTGCAAGGCAGAAATAGAGACACAGATGTAGAGAACAAATGTATGGACACCAAAGGGGGAAAGTGGGGGCAGGGGGTGGTGTGATGAATTGGGAGATTGGGATTGACATATATACACTGATGTGTATAAAATAGATAATAAGAACCTACAGTATAAAATAAAAATTTTAAAAATGGTTAAGTTGGTAAATTTTATATTATGTGTATTTTACCACTATTAAAAATAAAAATCCTAATGACATTTTGTGTTTTTCTGCATGTAAAAGAAATATTTTTTCTTCTGGTGGCGCAGTGGTTGAGAGTCTGCCTGCCAATGCAGGGGACACGGGTTCGAGCCCTGGTTTGGGAAGATCCCACATGCCACGGAGCAACTAGGCCCGTGAGCCACGACTACTGAGCCTGTGCGTCTGGAGCCTGTGCTCAGCAACAAGAGAGGCCGTGATAGTGAGAGGCCCGCGCACCACGATGAAGAGTGGCCCCCGCTTGCCACAACTGGAGAAAGCCCTCGCACAGAAACGAAGACCCAACACCCATAAATAAATTAATTAATTAATTAAAAATATATATATATATATTAAAAATCTTGGACTTATAGAAAAGTTTAAAGAGGAAAAGATATCTCAGATATTACATATAAAAACTCATAAAGAAATAAAAATTACCCATAACCCCACTACCCAGAGACAACTGCTGCTAACACGATACATGTCCTTCTGTAATTTGGACATGTACCTGTGTGTACACCTATCTATCCATCTGTAATTTATAGCATTCAATGGATACAATTATATATACTACTTTTTCACTTAATGTATTGTAAGTATTTCCAAAATCTCCTGTAACGTGATTTTTAATAGCTTCCTGGTATGTGATCATATGGACATAAAATTTATTCAACTAGTCTTCTATTTCTGAACATTTAGGTTGTTTATAAAGTTTTTCAGTATTTTTAAACAGTACTGTGATAACACTCTTCTGTATATACTGTTATCCATATTTCTGACCATTTCCTTAGAATAATTTCCCAGAAGTGAAGTTACTGAGTCAAACTCTGAGTATCTTGAGGCCGACGGCACGCACTGACCAGGGCCTCCTGACGCCCATTTTTGTTCACAGGGCACAGCTGGCCCGTGATCTGTGCTCTGTGTCTGCCAGTGCTCAGAAGGCCCCAGACTTTCTCTCCTTTGACTTCTGCTAGATTTGACTCCTGCAGGTGCTGGAGAACTAAATGCTCTGGAACTTAAGCAAAGTAAAAAAGGGTCCCTGTGTCTCTATGATGTAACTTTGTAGGTTCAAATGACATCTTACAAAAAGTCTACACACCACTGTAAAGCAATTATACCCCAATAAAGATGTTAAAAAAAAAAAAAGTCTAGAGTCTCTGTTGCTGGAAGGGACTTAGAGATGGCCCCATGCAACTCTGTCCAAAAGAAAATGGGGCACACAAAGGCGAATAATATTATTTTTTCTTGATGGATGGTCTGAGCCAAAACTGAGCTTGCTCCATCCCCCCAGGAGGGTTGGGGTAACAGCTGAGAGTAAATTCTCCAGCTCACTGGACCAAGCGCCAGCTTCCAGAACAACTGCGAGGTCATTTCGGGCCATCTTTTGACAGCCTCAGTGAAAATGCCTCATGACCACATCCTGGCTCTCAGTAGGAGCCAGTAAGACTCTCCAGGACAGCGGCTCAGACCCTTCTCCTATTGTAAACTCAGAAAAACCTGGTCTTAGGTTTACAACACAGGTAGGTGCTCCACGGGCAGGCACGTGGCTGGGCGGTTTGCTCTTGGTCAGAGAGAGGCAGAGAAGACCTAGGCTTGCCCTGTGCAAGAAATGGAGTGGGGATGGGGTAGGGAAGGGGCCCTACCTTCACTGAGCACCTACTGTGTGTCAGGCCCTGTGCTGGGCACCCACCTTCTTTCCCTCGGTCGTCAGTTCCACCCTGGGATGCAGGCATTAGCCCCCTTTGGCAGATGAGGCTCGGAAAAGGTAAAGAACTTGGCCAAAGGTCAAACTGATAGCAAATGCAGTCAGGATTTGAGCGCAGGTTGACCACCAATGGCTGCAGTGTTTTTACCACACCACTCACTAGTCACGAGGACCCTGAACAAACTTCAACATACGTAATAAAAAAGAGATACACGACCTTGCACATGTCTGGAAACTGGTTTCATATCACAGTAAGAGACAAGTGACAGGGAGGTTTGGTCAAGTGTGTCAAGAGGTAGCACTGGTCCCTCCAGCTCCAAAGCTCTGAATCGTGGAATTCCCATAGGAGTAGGAGGACCAACCCGAGGGCCAGTATCCAAGGACCCTGATGATGACCACGAGAAAGAGGCAGCAGCTGTGGGGGAAGAAAGGGCATTGTGCTGGGGGACAGGGACCTGGGTGCCATTCCCAGCTGAGCCAGGCCAGCTGTGTGAGGAGCCTGAGTGAGACACTTCACCTCTCTGAACTTAGCTCTTCCCATATAAAATGCGAAAAATTCCCTCATCCTCCTCCAGCCATCACCCCATTTCACTCCTCCCCTCTATAGCAAAACTCCTCCAAAGTGTTGTGGATACTCGCCTCTGAGTCTTTTTTTCTGATTCTTTTAAAAAATTTGCACTTATGGTGAATTACTTCTCAAATAAAAATAACGTATATGTTATAAAGGATATTAAAACAAACTATGCACCTGCCAGTCAGTTTAAGAAACAGGGACTACTAAGGCATCTGAAGTCCCCAATCACGTCCCTCTCCCCTCCACCCAGGAGTATCCACTATTCCAAATATGCCATCTATCATTCCCTTCCTTTTCACTAAACCTGGTTTTTTTAATTGAAGTAAAATTTACCTGAACACTGTGTTAGCTCCAGGTACACAACAGAGTGATTTGATATTTCTGTATATTACAAAACAATCACCATGATAAGTCTAGTTACCATCTGTCACCGTACAAAGTTATTACAATATTATTGACTATATTCCCCATGCTGCACATTTCACCCCTGTGACTCATTTATTTTGTAACTGGAATTTTGTACCTCTCAATCTCCCTCAACTATTTCACTCCTCCCCCACTCCCCTCCCCTCTGGCAACCACCTGTTTGTTCTCTGTATCAATGAGTCTGTTTCTGTTTTGTAATATTTGTTCACTTGTTTTGGTTTTTAGATTCCACATATGAGTGAGATCATATGATATCTGTCTTTCTCTGTCTAACTTATTTCATGCAGTGTAATACTTTCAAGGTCCATGACAGGGGCTTAATTTCTAAAATATACAAACAGCTCATACAACTCAACAACAAAAAAACAAACAACCCAGTGGAAAAAATGGGCAGAAGACCTAAATAGACATTTCTCCAAAGAAGACATACAGACAGCCAACAGGCACATGAGAAGATGTTCAATATTGCTAATTATTAGAGAAATGCAAATCAAAACTACAATGAGGTATCACCTCACACTGGTCAGAATGGCCATCATCAAAAAGTCTACAAATAACAAATGTTGGAGAGGGTGTGGAGAAAAGGGAACCCTCTTGCACTGTTGGTGGGAATGTAAGTTGGTGCAGCCACTATGGAAAACAGTATGGAGGTTCCTCAAAAAACCAAAAGTAGAATTACCATATGATCCAGCAATCCCACTCCTGGGCATATATCCAGAGAAAACTATAATGCAAGAAGATACGTGCACCCCTATGTTCATAGCAGCACTATTCGCAGTAGCCAAGACATGGAAACAACCTAAATGTCCATCGACCAACGCATGGATAAAGATGTGGTATATATATACAATGGAATACTACTCAGCCATAAAAAGAATGAAATAATGCCATTTGCAGCAACATGGGTGGAACTAGAGGTTATCATACTAAGTAAATCAGAAAGAGAAGGACAAATACCATATGATATCATTTATATATGGAATCTAAAATATGACACAAATGAACCTATCTGTGAAAGAGAAACAGACTCATAGACACAGAGAACAGACTTGTGGTTGCCAGGGGGTAGGTGGGGATGGGGAGTGGACTGGGAGTTTGGGGTTAGCAGATGCAAACTATTACATATAGAATGGATAAACAACAAGGTCCGAGTGTATAGCACAGAGAACTATATTCAATATCCTGAGATAAACCATAATGGAAAAGAATATAAAAAAGGATGTATATATATGTATAACTGAATCACTTTGCTATACAGCTGAAATGAACACAACATTGTAAATCAACTACACTTCAATAAAAAAATTAATTAAGAATAAAATAAAATAAGTCCCCTACATATGCACGAGTTCCATTCTGAGAGCACGTTTGTAAGTCCAATTTATTCGTAAGCTCAACAAAGTTAGCCTAGGTACCCAACTAACACAATCGGCTATATAGTACTGTACTGTAATAGGTTTATAATACTTTTCACTCAAACAATACATAAAAAACAAACACAAAAAATAAAGAAAACAGTTTTAATCTCACACTACAGTACCTTGAAAAGTACAGTAGTACAGTACAACATCTGGCATACTGGGGCTGGCATCGAGTGAACAGGCAAGAAGAGTTACTGACTGGAGGACAGAGAGGAGATGGGAGATGGTAGAGCTGAAGGATCGTCAGCAATAGGAGACAGAGGGCAAGCTGCAATTTCACTCACGCCTGATGTTGATGGCAGAGGTTCTGGCTCCTAGCTGGATTCAATTCTATCTACCCTCTTGAAAAAATGATCCAGTGATGTCTGGGTAGTACTGTAGCAGCTACATCACCACTGCTTTTATGCTTGCTTCCAGACATCCTGGGCTTGAAATAAAAATACTGTACTACTGTACTCTATACAGTACAGAAAAGCACAACCACTTATAGAGGATGCATGCATGTGACAATGTACGCCAGACACGTGAACTAACTTACATGATTGGACATGCAAAGGCACGTTTGCATCTTTGAAAATTTGCAACTTGAAGGTTTGTATGCAGGGGACTTACTGTAAATAAAATAAAAATAAACACTAGTATTATATGGTAAAAAAAATACTTTCAAGGTCCATCCATGTTGACAAATGACAGGATTTCATTCTTTATAATGGCTGAGTAGTATTCAAGTGTACATATACTATATCTTCTTTAACCATTCATCTACTAAAGGACACTTAGGCTGCTTCCATATCTTGGCTACTGCAAACAATGCTGCAATGAACATAGGGGTGCATATATCTTTCTGAATTAGTGTTTTTGTTTTCTTTGTAAAAATACCCAGAAGTGAAATTGCTGAATCGTATGGTACTTTTAATTTTTGAGGAACCTCCATACTGTTTTCCATAGAGACTGCACAAATTTACATTATCACCAACAGTGTACAAGGGTTCCCTTTTCACCACATCCTTGCCAACACTTTTTTGTTGTTGATAATAGCCATTCTGACAGGTGTGAGGTGATATCTCATTGTGGCTTTGATTTGCATTTCCCTAATGATTAGTGATGCTGAGCATCTTTTCATGTGTCTGTTGGCCATCTGTGTGTCTTCTTGGGAAAACGTCTATTCAGGTCTTCCAGGTTAGAGGTTTTCAGTTATTATCTATTTAAATAAGTTCTCTGACCCCTTCTTTCTCTCTTCTCCTTCTTGGACCCCTATAATGTGAATGTTAGTATCCTTGATGCTGTCCCAGAGGTCTCTTAAACTATCCTCATTTTTTTAAATTCTTTTTTTCTTTTTTCTGTTGAGCTTGGGTAGTTTCCACTACTCTGTCTTCCAGTTCACTGATACGTTCCTCTGTATCATCTAATCTACTGTTAATTCCTTCTAGTGTATTTTTTAGTTCATTTATTTATTCTTCAACTCTGTCACGTTCTTCTTTATATTTTCTAACTCTTCATTAAACTTCTCACTGTGTTCATCCATTCTTTCCCGAGTTCATTGAGTATCTATGTGATCATTACTTTGAACTCTTTATAGGGTAGACTATCTCCACTTTGCTTAGCTCTTCTTCTGGGGTTTTATCTTGTTCCTTTATTTGGAACATATTCCTCTGTTGTTTCATTTTGCCCAATTCTCTGTTTTTATTTCTATATATTAGGGAAGTTGGTTACGTTTCTTGATCTTGGAGAAGTGGCCTTATGTAGGAGACAGGCTATGGGGCCCAGCAGCACACTCCTGTCTGGTCACCAGAGTTATATGCTCTAGAGTGTCCACTCTGTGAGCTGTATAGGCCCTTCTGTTGTGGCAGGGCTGACCACTGTGGGTGCACTGGTAGGCAGGGCTGGCCCCTGGCCCACTTGGTTGCCAGGCCCTGCCCCGTGCAGAGGCTGCCAGCCCGCTGGTGGGCAGGCAGGGCTGGACCCAGCATGGCTGGCCATCCGGCCTGGGGTGTCCCAGGGCTGTCCAATGGGGTGTCCCATTGGTTGGCAGGGTCAGGTCTCTAGGGGATTGGCTGCAGGGCCTGGGGGCCCTGAGGCAGGTGCTGGCCCACTGGTGGGTGGGTAAGCCCCCTCTGCTAACAGGCTAGGGGGAGGACTCCAAAATGGTGCTTGCCAGCAACAGTGTCCTTGAGGTACAGGACTGCTCCCAAAAATAGCTGCTGCCAGGATCTATGTCCCCATAGGGAGTCCCAGTTGCCTCCTGCCTATCCAGGAGGCTCTCCAAGATCAGCAAGTGGGTCTGACCCAGGTTCCTAACAAATTACTGCCTCTGCACAAGGTCTTAGAGTGTGTGAAATTTCACATGAGCCCTTTAAGAGTAGGGTCTGTTTCCTCCAGTCCTGCTGAAGGCAAGCCCTGCTGGCCTTCAAAACCAGACATTCTGCGGGCTCACCTTCCCAGTGCAGGACCCCGAGGCTGAGGAGCCTGATATGGGGCTCAGACCCCTCACTCCTTGGGGAGACCCTCTGCAATTATAATTATCCACCATTTGTGGGTTGCACACCCAGGTGTGTAGGTCTTGACTATATCTTGTCTCCACCTCTCCTACCCATCTCGTAGGTTCCTTCTTTACAGCTTTAGTTGTGGAAAATCTTTTCTGCTAGTCCTCAGGTTGTTCTTAGCGATAGTTGCTCTATAAGTAGCTGTAATTGGGTGTGCCTGTGGGAGGAAGTGAGCTCAGCGTCTTCCTACTCTGCCATCTTGGCCACTCCCCTCTCATCAAACTTTGAAGTATTTATGTATTCCTAAACTTTATATAAATGGTATCTCATTAAACGTATTTCTGCCACTTTTTAAATTTGTTATGGATTGAATTGTGTCACCCCCGAGAAAAGATTGTGTCATGAGCCTTAACCTTCAGTATTACAGAATGTGACCTTTCTGGGAGATAGGGTCTTCGTAGAGGTAATCAAGTCATTAGGGTGGGATTCAACCATAAAAAAGAATGAAATAATGCCATTTGCAGCAACATGGATGAACCTAAAGATTACCATACTAACTGAAGTAACTCAGACAGAGAAAGACAAATGCCATATATCACTCATATGTGGAATCTAATTTTTTAAAAAATGATACAAATGAACTTATTTACAAAACAGAAACAGACTTACAAATATTGAAAACAAACTTATGGTTACCAAAGGGGAAATTGAGGGGGGGGTGGATAAAGCAGGAGCTTGGGATGAACATACACACAGTGTATATGTATATCATATACATATACTATGTATAAGATAACCACAAGGACCTACTGTATAGCACAGGGAACTCTACTCAATATTCTATGACACCTATATGAGAAAAGAATCTAAAACAGAATGAATATATGTATGTATGTGTGTGTGTATATATATATATATATATATATATATATATATATATAAAACTGAATCACTTTGCTGTATGCCTGAAACTAATACATTGTAAATCAACTATACTCCAATAAAATTAAAATTTAAAAAAAAATTTTTTTAATCCCTTCCTTTTCAATGCAATGTCTACTCTAACCAACACCTCTTATCAACACCCTCTGAACCAAAAGCAACAGTATCTTAGCTGGGGAAGAGGCAAAATATAGTGGTTTTGAGAGCAGAGCCTGGTCCTTGGAGTCAGACAGACATGAATTCAAATTTCAGTTCTGCCACTTGTGTGACCTTCATTTAACCTCTCTATCCCTGAGTTTCCTCCATTGTCAAATAGTATAATACCTACCTCACAGAGAGGCTGTCAAGATTAAAAATAATGTAGCAAGGCATTTAGCTTACTGCTTCCACTAGATGGTCTCTGCCTTAATTCAGCCAACAGTTAACTGCCAGGACAGTCTGCCTCAAATATGCACTCATCACATCAGTCTATGGCTTCAGGGATCTCTTACTGACTACCAGATCAAAGGTAAACTCCTTAACTTGATATTCAGCCCTTACTGTCCACCATTTGCTTACCTCCAAGACCCCCTCCACTCCTTCCTATTCAACATCACCTCTGGTTATTACCTTCTCCAGGCAAATCACCTCTGTGCCACCATTAAATGTACTAATTCTGAAATGTGGACACAAGCACTGGAGATCTAGGGAACTTCTAAACAATCACCTGGTCCAAACTCTTCATTTCACAAATCAGAAAATAAAAATCCAGAGAGGCTAAGTGACTTGACAACAAAATTATTATCAATCAGTATGAAAACCTGGTTTTCGGATTTCTACTCTAAATGTTCTTTTCAGCATCTTTTCCCACCTTCTCTCCAGCAAACTTCAGGAACCATGCAAAACTCACTTTAAAAAAAAAAAAAAAAAAAAGGCCGTCCATTTACAATTTACTCCATAACCTCTCGGAATGTAGGCATAAAGTTTATGTTTTGGTTTATTCAACATGATGCCAAAACATATGACTGACTCAGTCAACAAATAAGGGAAGAAAATCAATGAAGCCAATTATTTGCCTTGTATGGACCAAATCAACTAAATATTTTAACACAGACTAGTTACTATTTTTGGAATCTGCCTTGTTAGAACTTAGATTACTAATTACCTTATTTTAGGTGGTTATCTTTTCTTTCCAACTAGATTACAAATCTCTTGAAAATAGGAATTTTGTTTTATTCACCTTTGAATTCCCCACTGCCCTGTCAAAGTATCTTGCTCCTTTTTTCATGAATTGTGTAAATAACTGTTAATTTACGGTGTTAAAGATGCATTATTTTCCATACTGTTGAGTTTTTTGTTGTTGTTGTTTTTGTTTGTTTTGCGGTACGCGGGCCTCTCACTGTTGTGGCCTCTTCCGTTGCGGAGCACAGGCTCCGGACGCGCAGGCTCAGTGGCCATGGCTCACGGGCCCAGCCACTCCGCGGCATGTGGGATCTTCCCGGACCGGGGCACGAACCCGTGTCCCCTGCATCGGCAGGCGGACTCTCAACCACTGCGCCACCAGGGAAGCCCCATACTGTTGAGTTTTATTACCTTCGCAATCTTTCTTATCTAGCCCACTTTGTTAGAGTCTTATTTGCCCACTTTGTCTTATACTGATGTATTTTCCCATTCAATGGCATAAAAATGAAAAAGATGATTCTCAGTGACTATGTGTTTTTATTTTATTCACATATGCCTATGTATCATACAAATATTTTACATACGTGTACTTTATATCTCCAATCACACAATATATATCTTTTTTTTTAAATACCATTAGAGTGGGAGTGTGGGCCCTAATCCAGTATGACTGGCATACGTATAAAAAGGGGAAAATTCAGATGCAGAGCCACACACACAGGGAGGACATCGTGTGAAGACTGGAGTTATGTTGCCACCAGTCAAAGAACAACCAGATGCTCAGAGAAAGCCCTGGAACAGATCCTTCCCAGCAGCTTCGGAGGGAGCATGACCCTTCCGACAGCTTGATCTTGGACTTCTGGCCTCCAGAACAGTGAAAGAATATACTTGTTGTTTAAGCCACCCAGTCTGTGGTACTTTGTTATGGCAGTCCCAGGAAATGAATACATCATTCAATAATATATTCTTGAAATTCACTTGTTAATGAATGAAGCTGAGGTTTATTCATTTTTTCTGCCATGCTCCGTGACGTGACATAACACCATTTATCCATTTTACTCTGCAAAGCTATATGGCTCACTTACAGATTTTTTGACATGGCAAATGGTGCTGACCTGAACCTCCTGCGTGGTGGACGCTATAGGGAACTGTCGTTTGGGTCTAGAAGGCAGATGCAAGCCTTGACTGGGTAGCAACAATCAGAGCACTAACATACTCGGCAAGATAACCCTGATTGCTACCCCTGTGCCAATACGGTGGGTGTAAAATGGTATTTCCTAGTGTCTTCAATTTGCCTTTTCCCGATTCCTAATGAAGTTAGGCATTTTTCCACGTTTACTGACAATGTAGGTTTTCTCTTTTGCAAAACACCTGGTTGTACTTTCCTTGTCTTTTTTCTTATTTATTTCCAGGAGTTCTTTATGTACTCTGGACTCTAATCCTACGTTGGCTGTGTGCTGCAAGTATCTTCTGTTTTGCACCTTTTTGTCTTATTTATAGCATCCTTTGAGGAACAGAAATTTTCTTTTCTTTTTTTTTTTTTTTCCGCGGTACGCGGGCCTCTCACTGTTGCGACCTCTCCCGTTGCGGAGCACAGGCTCCGGACGCGCAGGCTCAGCGGCCATGGCTCACGGGCCCAGCCGCTCCGCGGCATGTGGGATCCTCCCGGACCGGGGCACGAACCCGTGTCCCCTGAATCGGCAGGCGGACTCTCAACCACTGCGCCACCAGGGAAGCCCTCTTTTTTTTCTTTTAAATGGACTTATTTGGGGGGGGGGGGCAGTTTTAGGTTCATGGCAAAATTACGAAGCAGAAAGTACAGAGAGTTTCTCATATACTGCCAGCCTCCCACACGGGCACAGCTCCCCCACTGCCAACGTCCTCCACCAAAATGGTATATCTGTTACCATTGATTTACCTACACTGACACATCATTATCAGCTTTCATTCTAATGTAGTGGAATTTATTCATCTTTTTCTTAACAGTTAGTGCTCTCAAGAAATTCTTTGCACCCCAAGGTCACAGAGATATACTCCTATATACCCTTCTTAAGGGTTTATATTCTGCCTGTTAATGGACCTGTTATCGATTTTTGAGACTGCTGTGTAGCAGGAATCTAAAATGGGCAAGAGAACCTGCCCTGCTATTCTCACAGGGTTATTGTGAAGATCAGAAGAGAAAATGTGTGGGAAAGGGCACTGAGAACTGTCACTGTACAAATGCGGGGCCTATGATGTTAATTTGATGCGGGATGAGAAAGCCATTTGAGAGATGGCTGTCTCAGCTCTTGGTTAGCTAATAAGTTGGTTGCATGTTAGGCTGCCAATAGGCCAGGCAGAAACAAAACTACCTCCCCCCTTCTGAGGCTAAAGGACATGTGGGGCCTTTGCAAGAAAGCAGGTTCCAGTAAAACCACTGGGGTTTTTCTCCCCTCCACCCACACTGCACACTCCATCAGCCATCTGACATGAGCAAATGTGGTTGCCAAGAGAGCCCTGAGTCATAAAGAAAAGATTAAATTATGCTCAGGAAATCTGCTCACCAAAGTGAGTAACGAGTGAGTAACGAGGTTCAGAAAGATGTCTGTCGAAAGCAGCAAAAAGCAAGTATGGGTACTTCTCAGGGAACCTGCTGCACCCCCTCAAAGACGGATGACTCCACCCCAGCCCCTACTCCACCTGGAGAGGCAACAAAAGCCAAGGACGCGCCTGTGACATCTGAGACTGGGGACCCCAGCAACCTTCCCGTATGGAAGAGATAACAGCTCGAGGGGGAGGTGGGGCCGACTTCAGGGAACTGGGAGATTCAGATCCAAGGAGGCAGGTCTGCAGGGCTGGTTAGAGGTAGAGGGCTGAGAGCCCAGGGAGGAGGACAGCAGGTCCACTGGGAGGTCACACTGCTGGAGGAGGCTGACAAAATCAAAAGCACCCTTTGACCTCAGAAGGTGGCATTGTTCGTGCTCCTTGAAGCACACCACGGCTGAGAGCCAGGGCTTAGGCAAGCCCTTGCCAGATGCCTGCTACCAGGCCTGTGACACTGACCTTCTAATTGCAAAGAATAAATCCAACTCCATATTGGATCTTTTACTTTAACATTTGTACGCTATTGCTTTTGCTACAAGTTAATAACTAAAAGAATGTTGCCTACAGCCTGAAAGATATAGAATAGCCCGTTCTCAAGGCTCTGATCTTTAAAGGTATAACACTTTTCCATTCATATAGAGATAAAAAGTTGCGGAACAGAGAATATCTTTTGCCTTGTTGGAGGTTTATAGGAACACTGTGGCCAGACCTACCTGGACAACTGCGAGAACAAAGGACTCCTTCACCAAGAAGTTTGCAGCAACCAATCACACCCCCTCCCTTTTTAGTATAAAAGAGGCCTGAATTCTAACTCAGGGAAGATGGTTCTTTGAGACACTAGTCCACCATCTTCTCCGTCTGCTGACTCTCCGAATAAGGCTGCTATTCCTTGCCCCAGCAACTCGTCTATTTATTGGCCTGTGGTGAGCTTGCACTCAGTAACAGCCTCACTGGGAGGGGACTGGAGGGAAGGAGGGATATAAAAGAGCCTCAAGGAATTGTTTGGGGATGGCAGGTGTGTTCAGTATCTTGACTGTGGTGGCATTTCACAGATGTACACGTGTGAAAATTCATCAAATTGTACACTTTAAATATGTCCAGTTTAGTCATTTATATCTCCATAAAGCTGTTAAAGATTACCACAGAGTATGGTGGTAATTTTTACTACATTTGCATGTAGATAGACAGAAGAAAGACTGGAAGGATGTTTCCCCAAATGTTAACAGTGGTTAGTTTGGGGTTGTGGGATTAGAGAGAATTTTAATTTTCCTCTTTGTGTTTTTCTACACATTAAAAATTTTCCAAAATAGATATGTTTTACTTTTGTAGTGAGGGGGAAAAAAAGTGTTTACTTCAGAATAAGAGCAATCTCTAAGTCACAGGGATCTTGTGAAGATGGGCAACAGTGGAGGCAAGGCGGCGGATGCGCCATGTGTTGGAGCTGCAGTATCGGAGGCAACCAGCTTCGGACAAAACAAGCCAGCCCTGGGTCACATCTCAGCTCTGCCACTTGCTTGCTGAGTGGCCTTGAGCTAGGTACTTGAATGTTTCGTGCCTCAGTTTCCCCAATTATAACATGGGGGATGACTGTAGAAGCCTCTGAAGGTGGCTGAGAGGTTCAGTGAGGTCATAGCAGTGTTCCCACAGCATGGTAGGGACTGGGTGACTAGTAGCTGCTATTCCCTTCCTGTCTTAACTTCAAGGTATTAAAAAGAATAGAACTGACTTAAGAAAAGCTTTATTAAAAAAAAAAAAAGATAAAACTAAAGAGAGTTGAATGATCTCTGAAAAAGAAAGTCAGTTCTGGAATTAAATATTTTTGAGGTTTCTCTTACCCGGTACTGGAAATCTTTCTCTCTCAACCAGCGGTAACCACCATTTCTGCCCCCCTCCCTCCCATCCCTGCCAGCAAGTGTGTCCCCTCCCACTCCCCCTGCATATCCCCCTTCCCGGCCTCCCTCTCCTTCTCTGATACTCTGCTGTGAATTACCTGAGCTTGCCTCTCCTGCAGCTGCTTTTGGGGGGCAGAGACCATACTTTACCCTTCCCTTCTTTTATTTGTCCCTTTTCTGCAGACCCAGGAGTAACCACCTGTGCCCTCCCCATCCCCCATGCCCAGCCCAATCTTTGGCTTGGCCTTGCCTTCAGGGGTCTGGATGCATCCTTTACTGACTTAGTCTGGTGTCTTGGGCAGCTTACCATGCTTCCCTGAGCCTCAGCTTCCTCATCTGTCTACTGGCACCGATAACTCCTGCCTTACCTGGCTCATCAGGGAATGTTTTGTGACTTGTGCATTAAGCCTCACATGACACAGGTGAGACCAAACTTTCTTCAGTTGGCACCAGTTCCAGGAAGAGGAAACCCTCTCTGTCACTCTACCCTTCACCCAAGGATGGGCTCCAGCCCCTGAGGACGTCATGTACTTCACTGTGACCACCCTTCTATGGTCAGTCATCTTCAAGTTGCTGACAAAAAGTGTTGTCTTCCATTTCAGTAAAGAACTAATGTTTTTGGATTGGGTTGTTTGTTTTTTTTGATATTGAGCTGCATGAGGTGCTTGTAAACTTTGGAGATTAATCCTTTGTCAGTTGCTTCATTGGCAAATATTTTCTCCCATTCAGAGGGTTGTCTTTTCATCTTGTTTATGGTTTCTTTTGCTGTGCAAAAGCTTTTGAGTTTCATTAGGTCCCATTTGTTTATTTTTGTTTTTATTTCCATTTCTCTAGGAGGTGGGTCAAAAAGGATCTTGCTGTGATTTACGTCATAGAGTGTTCTGCCTATGTTTTCCTCTAAGAGTTTTATAGTGTCTGGCCTTACATTTAGACATTTCTCCAAAGAAGATATACAGATTACCAACAAACACATGAAAGAATGTTCAACATCATTAATCATTAGAGAAATGCAAATCAAAACTACAATGAGATATCACCTCACACCAGTCAGAATGGCCATCATCAAAAAATCCACAAACAATAAATGCTGGAGAGGGTGTGGAGAAAAGGGAACCCTCTTGCACTGTTGGTGGGAATGTAAATTGATACAGCCACTATGGAGAACAGTATGGACGTTCCTTAAAAAACTAAAAATAGAACTACCATACGACCCAGCAATCCCACTACTGGGCATATACCCTGAGAAAACCATAATTCAAAAAGAGTCATGTACCACAATGTTCATTTACAATAGCCAGGACATGGAAGCAACCTAAGTGTCCATGGACAGATGAATGGATAAAGAAGTTGTGATACATATATACAATGGAATGTTACTCAGCCGTAAAAGAAACGAAATTGAGTTATCTGAGGTGGATGGACCTAGAGTCTGTCATACAGAGTGAAGTAAGTCAGAAAGAGAAAAACAAATACCATATGCTAACACATATATATGGAATCTAAAAAAAAAAAAAAAGGTCATGAAGAACCTAGGGGCAGGACGGGAATAAAGACGCAGACTTTATACTAGTAATCTCCATTCTAGAGAATGGACTTGAGGACACGGGGAGGGGGAAGGGTAAGCTGGGACGAAGTGAGAGAGTGGCATGGACATATAAACACTACCAAACGTAAAATAGATAGCTAGTGGGAAGCAGCCGCATAGCACAAGGAGATCAGCTTGGTGCTTTGTGTCCACCTAGAGGGGTGGGATAGGGAGGGTGGGAGGGAGGGAGACGCAAGAGGGAAGAGATATGGGGATATATGTATATGTATAGCTGATTCACTTTGTTATAAAGCAGAAACTAACACACCATTTTAAAGCAATTATACTCCAATAAAGATGTTGAAAAAAAAAAAGAACTAATGTTGCCCACCATCAAGCCATCAGACACTGTAGCCTCCCCAACAGTGTGCCCTGAGGAAAACTCAGGATGAAGAAAAAAGGATACTCTGGCCCTGGACAGATAAGATACATGTCAAAGGAATAATTTCAATGAGCGCAGACTCTTGCATCTTCCCACACATAGAAAGGCACTAAAATCATTAACTTGAGGTGTCTGTTTTTTATGATTAGCAGTAATCTTTTGATGTTTGACTACATTTTTTTTTTCTCGAGGGAAACTCCTATATATCCTGGAACCTCCCTTACCTCTTTGGAGCATTTCCTCAGAGTCATCTGAGAGGCTGTCTCTCGGGCTATAGTCTGTAGTAAGGTCCCTGAATAAAACACAACTCGCGACTTTTAGGTTGTGTGTTCTTCTTCAGTTGACAAGTCTTACTGAAATCTTCTGCTGGCTGGTCATTTAAGCTTCAAGCAAGCTCCCTTCTCTTCCCCCTCAGGGTGCTCCAAGTCCCTTGAGGCCAAGGCCACCTCATTCATCTTTCTCTCCCTCCCTTTGCTTTTCACCCAGCAAATCCACCCCTTGCAGAGAGCTAGCTCATCCGGTGCCTCCTTACTTGTTTGTTCTATTTGAACCACTCTGGCAAGTCTAAGCCAGGGACTTTTAAACCATTAAACTTTATGGTGACAATAGAACAAAGGCACAGAGACAGATCAGCAACTAGTCATTCCAAAGGTGAAAGCACACCCTAAGGGTTTTACAAAAGGCACCAGAACAAAAGGTGTTCAAATAGGAAGGGCCCTGACCCCACGTCATTCATGCTGTGTGTGTGTGTGTGTGTGTGTGTCAGAGGAGAGGGGCAGCTGTGGCAGGGACAGTGTCTGTGGGTCTGGGCAGTTGGGGGGGATCCGTTTGCAAAGTTTACAGCTTTCCTTGGACTTGAATCCTCACCTATCGCCAGATTGTGTGTTACAGGCCTGCTGGAGGCCAATTCTAGGCCAGACCAGTGCTTCAAAGAACCTCAGAGGGTGAGTTACTTAGTTCCCCCTCCAGGTCCTAGATCCCTGTGCGGCCCAGCCTGGCAGGCCTCTGCCTGCCTTTTGTATCTGCCTGTTTCTCCTTCCCACCATCCCCTCCCCCCAGTCCCCAGTCAGTCTCGCTATCTACCCTGCCACAGGCGTGACATCAGCCAGTCTGATGCAACCGTTTCTGGTCAGAGGACCAGTCCCTGCCTAGCACAGTTCCCCACTGGAGAGCAGACGTGAGCTCTGAATTGGCCCCACTGCCCCCCCTTTCAGTGGTCCTGCAGGGACCACCCTACCACCCTCCTGAAGATCCGTCGCGGCCACTGTTTAGCTCCTCCACCCCCTCACCGAGTGACCTTGGGCAACTCGCCTCACCTCTCTGCGCCTGTTCCTGCCTCTGGAAAACAAGACAATAACACCTACTCACGGGATTGTTGTGAGCATTAAATGGGAAAACAGTGTTTCCCAAACTTCAGTCATTCAATTTCCCAACACAAATTTTACCATATCTGCACATCACCTGCTCTATTCTTTACTTGGTGTTTGTCACTGAATCAACTTTAAATCATCTCTTTGTAAAAAATACACTTTGCTAAAGAACACTGAGCCCACGCAATTATTCCTTTCAATTGACCCATTTAAAAAACTCCTGTCCCCAAATCCTTCAATTCTTGGTCAGGACAGGCCTCTTTTGAGACACCTATATTCTTTTCTAATACTCATTGCCATAAATGCTTAACTACTGATATACAAAGTCCCCTGGGGAAGGGACATGCGGGCTGCTGCAACATGCTTTGGGAGACCCCAAGGTAACAGATAGGCAGCCTGGAGCCCGTACCCAAGGCAGGGTGCAGTGGCTGTGGGTCATGGGAAACCTCTGCCTGGGGGAGTTGCCGGCCACCTGGACCAGCGCCCTCAGCCCCCAAGCAGGGCGACGGGGGGCACAGGGGACAAGGGAGCGCTAGGGCCTGGCTGCAATGAGACGTCAGCTCATCCTGGGAGTCCCACTTCAGGCCACTGTCAGAGTGCATTCCTCCTGCCAGTCGGTGCCTGAGGACCAAGTGCCAGGATGGCTGAGACCGGGCAAGGGGGCGAGGGCAGATCTGGCCTTCGTTAAGCTCAGGTCTCTCGAGCTGTGTGGGCCAGCAGGGCCTGATTCCATGAGCTCAGAGCAGCCTGGCCCAGCGAGGGTTTAAGGGTGTGGAGCTTCATCGCTTCAAAAACAAGTCAATTAAGTGGTGCACAGGGCCTGCATATAACAACCCTGTCATTGTGCTCTGCACGGTCAGTTTAGACAGCACTTTCACACGCTCTGCTTCCCTGTGAGGTAGTCAGGGCAACTCCAGGACTGTTACCGCAGTTCACAGATGAGGAAACTGGGCTTCGGAGAGGCTGAGATGTGTATGGAGGGGGAGGAACGAGGGATACTTGCTGGCCCCTATTAGGAGCAGGTATGTTCCCATGTCTGACCTCATCTAATACTTGGGACAGTGCTGGGAAGTATGGACTATAAGCCAAAGAAACAAAGTTAAGAACCCTACCCAAGATGTAGCCGATTTGAATTTGTTAATTACTAGCAGCCCCCAACTTCCAACTAGGGCATAACCCAAGATACGGTCAAAAGATATTTTCCCACTGAAATAGGGTTGTTATGGTATTTAGGTACCCAGGCTGGTCCAAGGAGGGCCAATTAACCCACAACACTCCAGAATTCTTGAACATGTGTAGTGAACGCTAGAAAAACATTGTTGTAACACCAGTAATTGAAACAGAAAAGCAATAGCACTTGATAAGAAATTACTTTTCATCTTCAATGCTTGCCTGAAAATCTGAGGCCAGATAGAAGAGTGGACATAATTTCCCCTGCACTCCTATTTTAGAATTTAAAGAAAAAGAAGAAAAAACAGGTGGGGCGGGGGACACAGAGCAGCCAGTGGGGAGCAGGCTGGAGAAAAAAGGACAGAGACAGTTGACCAAGTCGGGATGTTGTGTAAGGAAGAAGCAGGTCCCCGGGAGCCAGCTCCTTGTGAAGGGGCCGGCAGGATGGCCAGGGACCCTAAATTCTCTCCCGCTCAAGAGGCTGCTTCCCATTGGAACAAGAGTTCCGGCCTCCACAGAAAGATGACAGAAGGTACTGGACCTGCCGACTCCTGGGGAGTCAGAGGCCTGAGAACAAGGAGGGAAAGGCATTTTCTCAGGAAGAGAAGTGTGTTTCCAATGGGTAGAACCAGAAGTGGATTTAAACCCCTGCCACCATGTACAAAATTCTGGAAGCGGGGGCAGGTGCAGCATCTGAAAGCAGCTAGAAAACCCCCTCAGTCCTGGAAAGAGCAGCCTAGCGCTCTGGCTGCTTTCAGCTCTGATGCTGAGACAGCCGGTTCCAGTCCTGGAGCCCCACTTACCAGCTGTGCAACCTAGCATGTGCGTCACCTCTCTGAGCCTCATCTGCTACTGAAGAGGCGGTACACTTCCCACCCAGGGCTACTGCGGAGAATAACGTCCACAGAACAACTCAGGCACAGAGTCGGGCACACGGCTGGGGGGACACGACAGGTAATCAACACATGTCACCTCCCAGCCTGGCTGGCTCCCTCGCTTCCTTCAGAGCCATCGAGGCTGCTGCCAGAGCCCCCTTCGATCCAGGTCATAAGGCTGCAGCTGAAGGGTGGAAGAGGTCTTGCATGATTCAAAGTGGATATAAAGAGGCGAGAGGAGTGATTCTAACTTGAGATCAGAGCCTCACAGCTGGTCAGGCTGCGGGGGGCCACTACCTCCCATTCGTGGAGCCCTGCAGGAGAGGGGCCTGCAGTGAGGGCGGGCAAAGCAGAGCAGCTGGCCGTGCCGATGAAAGTGTCTCTAACCCCCTCGTCCCCATTGTTCTCAGGTAATGTCAGAGCTGGAAAGAGCCACTGATCTTCTGGTTCCACACTCTCACTGCACAGATGAGGCAACAGGCCCGGAGAGGGGAAGGGCTTTTCCCAGGTACACAGCCTGGCGGAGAAAGCGCTGGGCCTAGAAATCAGGTGTCCAAACACCCAGACTGGCAGCCAGAATCCCTTTCATTAGGAAACACGTGCTCATCCAGCAAGAGTATCTGATGAATTTGCTTCCAGTCTTTTAAAACTACATAAATATAATTTTAAATTATATTGAAATATAGTATGATTTAAATAATATAGTATACATTTAAATTAAATTATACATGAACACATTCTTTTAAAAATTAATTTCATTACCTCCTGGGTATGTTGTGGTTATTCAGTGTTTATTGAATGAATGAATGAATGAATGAATTTGTATTCCCACTATCCCAGTTCAGGCCTCAGTCTTTTTATAAGCTTCTCCATGAATGACAGGAACAAGTCTTTGATAGGTACCCTCCTCTGGATATCCCTTCACCGAGTGCCCTTCCTCCCCATACCCACCCAGTCCTACCATGGGCCCCACAGAAGGGACCCAGGGGCAAGGAGGGCAAACAAGGCTGCTCAGAGAATTCCTCTAATCCTGCTCCTCTCGAGGTCAAGGCTGGCCTTGGGACACTCTTTGGACTAGACTTAGGACAGATCTGGGACATCCAGATGCCATCTCCCCTGGATCCATGTCCCAGCACCCTGCTCAGAGGCTCCCTCACACTAAGTGTCTCTTTCATTCAACGGCTGGTTTTGCCTTTGCTTTTTCTCTCTCTTCCCCGTGGTGCTGGGGCTTGGAAAGCCCCTGAGCCTCCGGTGGGACTCTAAGGGAATAATTCAATCATACAAAATTAAGGCTAGTTTGATGGGGGAATCCTTTCACGATGTATACAGATAGCAAATCATCATGTTGTACACTTTAAATATCTTAGGATTTTACTTGTCAGTTATGCCCGATAAAAAAAATAAAAGAATATTAAGGCCAGAGCCTGGGAAACGGGCAGGGCCTGAGAGCCTGAAGACGGAGGCTCGGCCAGGCCCAGCACTGCTGAAAGCAAGGGAATGAGTGAGTTCTCCGAGATGGGGCACACCCCAAGGATGGGACCTGGGAGAGATCCTGGCAGGAAGTGAGAGAAAGAGTCATAGACAGAGTATCCTTAACTCAGGGGGAGAGTCAGGAGGGTGTCAGATACCCGAGATCAAGGGTAAAGAGAGAGTTCAGGAAAGAGGGTGTGGCCAGCAGCGGGAATGCAGCTGAGGATGGACGGACAGTGGCCTTCCCTTCTTGAGATGGGTGTGCACCAGCGTCCCCTGGGAGCAAGCTTGGGGCCTGGCTGTGACCAGAGGCCCTCAGGCTGGATCTGGTGCTGAGGAACCTCCCGGTGAGGCTGGACCCTCCACCAACCCCCAGGGATGAGTGCCCAAGACCCCACCGAGCAGAATCAGGGTGGGACAGAAACCAAACAAAGTCCTCCTTTAAAGCCACCTGAAATTCACGTTTCGGGAATGTTTGACTTGGGGCTTCTCTTTCCTGCAGCAGGATCTTTAAAGAAAACAACCCTTTAAAAGCCTCAACTCCAAAGCACAGAGCCCTCTGTGTGCCTACCTCTGGTCTCTGCTTCAGGAACAAACCTCCCTTACTCTTTGGTCTGGAGTAAAGACCAAAGTAAAGTAAAGCCCCTGGGCCAAGGTGGGTGCAGCCCACGTCCCTGCCGAGGGTTCAGAGTCGAGCCATCACAACCAGATCTTGAGGCCTTCCAGAGGCTTCCACCCCAGGGGCTCAGAGTGGCTGGCAGATGGGGGCGTCATCTGGGAGCAGAAAGGGCCATATCCCTGCCCCAAACCAGCCAGCTCTTCCCCTCGGGACAGATACTTGGTGGGGAAGAGAGGGAGCTGAGAAGTCACGCGAGGAAGGTGACCCAGGCTGGGAGTTACAGTGAGGCGGCCCATCCTCAGCCTTGGCCACTTCCAGATGATCCAAATCCAGAGCCTGCAAAACGGCAGGGGAGACGTAGACAGAGGGACAGGGAGCTACTCCTGCCAGGCTCCCCAGGCCCAATCTGGCCCTCCCGCTGCTCCCTTTCCAGAAGCCCCGTGCCCGTGGGGCTGTGGCTGGTGTGAAGAAGTGAAAGTCCAGAGCACCTTCCCATGGTACACTGTGTCACCCCCAAGTGCCAGAGGTAGCCGGGCCTGGGCTCGAGTTTCCCTTCTGCAGATGTGGTAACAGCGGCTCTGAGAGGCTAGGGGCTTTCCCGGGGCCACACCACAGGGAAGCACAGACCCTGCTTTCCAACCCAGGTCTCCTGATGCCCCATCTTGGCATCCCACTGCCCGGCCAGGCAAAGGGCAAGAAGGAGAGTGTCTTTCCGTGTTGTGTTTGTCAGGAGCTGAAGAACAGCTACCTAGGAACAATTGGTCAGGGGACTTTCCCAGCCCAGATCGGCACTGCCCAGGGATCGGTACTCTTGCTTGGTGACCTAATGCTCTCCCCATCCCGGCTACTAGGGGACAGATGAAGTTCAGGCACAAGACCCTAATAGGTCCTCGAATAAGCTCCGCCCGGGGCCCCATCCACCTCAGGGCTTGTGCCCAGACCAAGGACCCTCCTCCCTGGCCACTAAGCCATGGACTCCCAGGAGGGCAGGGCAGGAATAGCCCCAAGGATCCTCCAGAAAACTCTGTCCTTACAGATAGGGAGATGGAGGCCCGAGGACTGTCCAAGGTCATGCCCACAAAAGTCATAGCATCTTCCCCACAAATCATTTTGAGGATTAAATGAGATAATACAAGCCAAGCACTTAGCCCACAGTTTGCATCAAAACGATTGTCATTATTGTTGTCACTTTTGTGAGTTTGCCTATGGGAGCCAAGTTACCAGGCCTCCAGGAGAAGAAAGAGTGCCCTTCCTGTTTACAGTCCAGGCCTCTGACCCATCCGGCCTCTGACCCACAGCGGGTGGTGGAAAGGGCTGAGAAGCAGGAGATGGGGACCCAGCCTCGCCTGGCCTCTACTTAGCTGCGTGACCCCAGGGCAAACCCTGCTGAACCTCTCCCTGAGTGCCAGTGCCTTGGTTTTCTTCTCACTGAGAAATAAGCTAGGTATTCAATGTGGGAATACTCCTTCCAGTGTGGGAATCTCCAATGTCAGCAGCAAAACGGTCCCAACCAGAAGCAGCTGAGAAAGCGTGTGCCTGGCTTGGAGGAGGCCCCGGTCAGAGACCGACAAAGGCGCCCTGTGCAGGCCCTGCCTCTGGCCTGGCCCAGAGTTCTGGAGGTTTCCATGCCCAGGCCCAAGGGCTTCCAAGAATCACAGTTGAAAATTATTACTTGAAAATTGTCAGACCGTTTACTTTGTGTTCCTGGAAGCTGTTGTCCAGGAAAGGTGGTGACGGGTCAGGAGAGAGACAGAGTGAACACAGGAAGAGCGTGGAAGACAGTGAAAGGAGGAAGAGGGGGAGGAGAGAGAGGAGATGGAGTGGAAAGGTGAGAAGAGGTGAGGCAAAGACAGACACGGACAGACAGACTGGGAGGCTACAGAGAGAGGGCAGAGCTGGCAGAAGCGGCAGCGGTGGCTCTGAGCGAGGCCCGGACACAGGGTTCAGATGACCACAGCTTTGGCTTCCTTCAGCCCGGGCACTGCCCGGCCTCGAAACAGATGCAACAGGGTGCTTTCTTAAGCGGAAACCTCCTCTCCTGTGAAGGGGGGCAGAGCCGTTGGGTGGTTATCTTGCTGTTCCCTTGAGCACACTCAGCCCACACCTCCATTCCCCGTTGGCCGGGGGGACACAAACATTGCTTGATTTTCTGTAAAACACCACAAACCTCCCCTCCGAAGCAGCCCTTCTCCTTTGCTCCCCGGCCACCAGGAAACCCATACCAAACGGCAGCCACTGTGACTGGCATCGCAAAGGTCCTAGCAGGTCACAGAGTCCCGACCCAGGCATCACCTGGTTCCTAGTGCGGCGACAATCACTACCATTGAGTAAGCACCTACCACGTGCCCACGCTGGGGTCAAGCTCTCCACGTGCGCTGCACACCGAATCCTCATAAAGGCACAGTAGAGGCAATGATTCATCCCATTACACAGCAGGAAAGCAGGCCGTCCGGCCGGCTTCAGAGCCCATGCCTCAGCCACTACTCTAAGTTGAAATAAAATATAACTGCCTGTGAAGCACAGTGTCGTGACAAAGGCTAAAGGAGCTTGGCTCTGCCGCTTAGAAGCAGTGCCACCGTGGAGAAGTGGCTTGTTTGCTCAGTTCGGTTTCCGCAACTCTAAGACAAGAATAACAACCTTGGGGGTTGCTGTGAGGATTAAAGGAGATCATGTGAATCACTGAGCCCAAGCCCTAGCCCGGTGGGGCTCAGTAAAGTTTTGTTATTCAGGACAGGCCTGGCACACCTTCAGCCCAGCCTCTTCCCTCCACCGCGCTTGGCCTGCGGGAACTGGAGGAGGATGTGGGCGTCGCTGGAGCATCACCTGGGTGTCAGGCACAGTGCCCGGGTGCCCAGGAGGGTCAGTCAGCGAGGGGCCTGTACTCTGGGAGGTATTAGGATTCTGGCCCCCCGATCCCATGCCGCAGCCAACTCCTCTGTCCTATCTGTCCCACCCTCAGCCACTGGCAGGGCCCCCTTGGGTGGGGTGGGCAAGGCAGGGCAGGGCAGGGCTGAGCACAAGGCAGCAGGGCGTCATTATCGCTCCCAGCAGAGCTGGGGTCAGGGTTAAGCCTGCCTTCTTATCAGGTCCCCAGGCCCTGTGCTAACACATGCTGCCTGGCTCTCTGGGGGCTGGTAGGGGGGCCCTGAGGACGCCGCTCAAGGTCTTCCTCCTCTGAAATGGTCCCTGGAGCAGGAGTGGGAGAGGCAGCCTGGAAACAGAGAGAGCGCACCTGGCTTGGACACCGTGTCACCCTAGGCAATCCCTTCCCTCTCTAGTGAAAATCTGTGAAATTGAGGGTGGAGGGGCAGCTGGATGACGTGACCCCTAAGTCCCTTCCAGCTCTAAAGAGTTAGGATCCTGTAGCCACCTGTGAGCTAGCCACCATGGTCATCCTGTTTACAGACGAGGGAGCTGAGGCCAAGCAGGGGGAAGAGACTCGCTCCCATAACATACTAGTTGGTAGCAAAGCTGAGCGACACTCAGGCCTCCCAACTCCTGGCCCAACGCTCTTCCCACCCCACATACACTCTGACCTTCTAGAAGGTCATGGAGGAAAGGTGTAGAGATGACAAGGGGGTGGCTGCTTCCAGGCTCCCCCTCCTTTCTTCAGATTCCAGGAGTGGCCTGGGGACCTCTCAGAGGGGCTCCAGACATGTGGGCACCTGGCAGCCCTGCAGGGTTGGGGCCCAAACCACTCCTTGGTTCCTGTCCAAGGGAACGCAGGGACAGCAGGGCTTCCAGGCTGTGTGTGGAGAGCTGGCCCCATTTTCGGGCCCTGATAACACCCCTCCCCGTATCAGTGGGCCAAGGACTGCGAGGGGTGTGTCTGGGCATCAAGGGCAGGTTCGGCAGAAACGTGGAGGTAGAAAGGGAAGGTGGTGCAGCTCAACTGAGGCCTCCAGCCTGGCCGGAAAGAATCTCTGAGGGCGCCCAAGGCTTAGGGGAGACGGTGTGGGGAGTCACAGGAAAGGGTGAGCTAGGTCTGCTTACACCTTCAGGAGCAGAAGAGCCTGATCCGAGGGCTTTCCTAAAGAAATCCTAGAAATCTCAGGTTGGGAGGGCCCAGAGACCCAGCATCTACACCCCAGAGCAGGAGGGGACATGGCCATCTCTGAGAATCTGAGGAAGGTTACGTCCTTGCCCAGTGAGAAAATGAGGCCCAGGCTGTGGGGGGAGGTGACTCACGTGTGACTGAGGACTTGCGAGGCCCTGCCTGAGACAGAATGAGCCCCCTGTAGAGCTGGAGACGGGGACCCGGTAGGTACAGTCCTGATGAAGCAGCCAGGACCACGGACGGACGGCAACAGGTCAGGCAGGACTGGGCCACCCCAGAGTCTGTGGCCCGGCCTTCTCAGCGCCCTGTGGAGCTGGGGTTCTGGGCAGGCACCATTTGGGCACCCAGCCAGTTCCATGAATATCCCTCCATCCAGGCTTTGGCCCAGGTTCCTGAATCTTCTTCCTCTCTGGCGGAGACCCAGACCACCCTGAGGACTCCCATTTGGGAGGAGGACTGAGGGCCTCTCCTCACTGCTGAGCAGCCTGGGCTGAGCTGAACACACACACAGAGGCCACTCACGCAGATCTGTGTAGCACATACACCCTGGGGTCTGGGGCTCAGAAAGTCTCATGCCCTCGTCCCCTCACCCCGTGACCATGGACTGTGGGCTTCCCAGACAGGAAAACCTGCTTCAGCTTTAGGTGTAAACGTGGCCCTAAGGATTTTAAATGTGGCCACTGAGGCCATTTACAACAAAGCTGAAACTGGGCTGCCTTTTTCTATGGCAGTGAGTACCTTGCATCCCTCCCCAGAACCCAAGGTTAACCCTGAGAGAGCTGAGAAAAGGCTTGAACCCCAAGGGGGGCTTGGGACTGGGGAGACCTGGGACCAAGGCAAAGGAGGCGAGAAAGAACTGGAGACCCTGGGTTGAATGAAGCTGGCCAGGAGCCGGAGAACCAGAGCCACAGGGGTGGGCGAGGCTGGGCCTGGGGCTGCCAAAGACAGGGCGGGAGGAAGAGGGAAGGGCAGCTTTGAAGGCGTCCCAGCATAGAGAGAAACAGAGCCGAATCCTGCATCGTAGGTCACCCACCTCCCCAGACCGGGCCCTCAACACACAAGCACATGTGCACACACAGACACACACCTTCACAGGCCCCCGGGGTGCTCATCTGACCCTTTGGTGGTGTCCTTCCCTCTCACCTTCACCGCACCCCACTTCACTTGGGTACACGGGGGAGAGGAAGCAGTGTGGTCAGTGTCCATCTTCACCTCCTAAGGCAGCAATTCGGTAACTTCAGGGTGGTAGGATCCCATGGAGCACTTGACGGTAATTCAGGTTCAGATTCCTGTCCTCCCCCCACCCTGAGATTCTGAGCCCGTGGTCTGGGGCCCAGGTAATTCTGAGAAGGTGGTCCTTGGAGGGATGCTGAGTGGCCCGCTAGCTGTGTGGTGGAGAAAATCATCATAATCCTACTGGCTGCATTCATTGCATGCCTACTGTGTACCTGGTGTTTCTCACGAACCACCTCGTTTCATCCTGACAGCCTTCCTGGAAGGTGCCATTATTTCCATTCCCAAAGTCACACTCTGGCCACTAGAGGAGACACAGTTTGACTTGGTTCCCTCCATTCACCCCAACCTACCCACACACACAGACTCACAGAGCCTGGGACCCACGCCAGGGACAGGACCAGAACCAGCATCTGACTCCCCACAGCAGGAGGAAATGGCTGGGTGAGACCCACCTGCAGGAAAGTTGCAGGGTTGGTCTGTGACGGAGAATACTCCCACCCACCCACCCCACCTGGGATGAGACAGGGGGACCAGCCCACCTGCGAGGCTCCAGGGGGCACGGCTGGACCGGGCCAGTCTTGGCGAATTCCCAGGTGGCGGGCGCCCCCTGCAGCCAGACAGGGGTGGTGCAGGGAAGAGGCGGGACTTCGGGCTCACACCCCGGCATTGCTGGGTTTTCTCTTCCATAGTCTCCAGCCGTCGCTGTGGCTGTTATGGTTGCCCCATTTTAAGGATGAGAGCAAGGTTGAGTGTCTTGACCGAGGTCGCAGAAGGCCCTGGCTCTTCCCTCCCAGGGGCTTCGTCCCAGCCCTTCAGAGCCCGCCTCATCCACACTCCCTCGCATCGAGGACAGACAGTGCATCAGGACAGTTGTAGGAGGTTGGCAAAGGGTATTTAATGGGCTTTGGGCGGGGGGGGGGGGGGGGGGGGGGGTCTCAGCACTCCCGCCAGGCGAGTGGGCAAGGGCAGGGCACAGAGGTCTCCACAAGGGGCTCAGGAGGTGAGGTTCGGCTGCGGGGGCTCCTGGCATCTCCCAGTGCGAAAGGTCAAGAGGTAGGCGGAGCCTCGTCTGGGGGCCTCTCGCAGCAGGGGCAGCACCGGGCTGGCGTGGAGCTAAACACACAGTGGGGGGGATGGGGGCTCTCCCTAAGCCCCGCCCCGCAGGCCACCCATTGGGGAGCAAGAAACTGCCCAGACTGTCACCCACCAACAGGCAGAGCAAAGGGAGTGGGATGGCACCCCAGAATGTCACTGCAGGGGCTCTGGAGGGGCTGTGGGTTACCCACCCCTACATCACTCTTAACGCTTCACTTCCACGTGGTTCATAGACTGGGCTTCAGAGTAGAAGGTGCCTTTAAGTAAAGGAATTCCCCCTCTCCCACCCCCGCCAATTATAAACCACTGGACTAGTCTCAATCCTCATAAATAGCTGAGGAAACTGAGGCCCAGAAAGGGTAAGTGACTGGTCCAAGGCCACCCAGCAAGTGAGTGGTGCGGCCTTTTCCCTTTGTGTCTCCAGGGACCCCTGGTGTATTCTGGAGGCCTGTGACTCTACTGTCAACACTCTTCAGGCCTATAATGCCCCTCTCTCGAGCTCTAAGTGCTCCAGCTTCAGGGCCAGCCCAACACTGGGGGGCTTCTCCCAACACCTGTACAATCTGCAGACGCCCCCTCCCAACACACACAGGCACACATGCATGCTGCACACACACACACACACACACACACGCACACACACGCACACACACGCACACACTCCTCACCTCCTGGAGGGCTGCAGCCTCACCACTCCCTGGGGGCCCCTTGCCTGGTTGGTCGAGACCCAGAGGTTGGGACTGGGGGCCAGACCCAGGCCCAGGGAGGTCTGGGGGACTGTGCGCGGAGGGGCACATCGGGAAGTTAGGGTTCTGCCTGGGCACCCAATCAGGCCCCACCACTCTCTGCAGCCAGACAGCTTCGGCCATGTACCTGGGGAGCAACAAGCCAGATGCGAGTGGTTGTGGCCCTCCTGGCCTGGTCCCCCTCAGCCTGGGGAGCACACAGCCTGGGCATGGCCCTGCAGGGAGCTGTCACCAATCTCATCCAGGCTGCCATGCCCCTCTAACCCCATTTCTTGGAGCAAGAACCCACAGAGGCAAGGAAGGGGAAGCTCCAGAGACTCCCACAATGCCCTGGAGAAAACTCCAAAAGAAGGAGAATAGTGAGCGTAAGGTGCTGGGAGCTATGCTAAGGGGCCAGCGGAGACGCCCCAGCTTCACCCCGCCCCACCCGCGCCAGGGGCCACCGCTCAGGCCTCTGCTTTGCCAACTCACTTGGGTCCCAGCGGTGCACAAATTGTTAAATACCAGTTGCTGGCACAGCCGTGGTCGAAGGGGTTGTGTCCTTCCAGGTATCGGCACTGGGCGGGGGTGTGGGGGGTCGAGGACAGGAAGAAGAGCTCAGATCCAGCAGGACTGGGCAGGCCACCCCCACCGGCCCTCCCTGCACCGGTCAGCTCAGCCCAGGGCTGCAGCAAGACTCCAAGGACAGAGGAGCCAGGAGAGTCAGGCGCGGCGTCCCCAACCCACTTCTGAGCAGCTCTGGCACTGCACCCACCTCTCCTGCCTGCTCAGGGATCCCTCCCCATCACCTTGTATCCCCTTTCGCACTGTCCTCCCCCACTGTCTCATTTGGCCACACACATCCTCCTGCTACCTCCTTCCAGATCCTTTTGGATCTTCCTTTTGCTGATAAACTACTCCAAAGACAGTTCTCCACCCATGTTCCCTCAACTCCTCTACTTTCCCACATCTCATTCTTCCTCAAATTGTGCCTTCACTGAATTTCACTATCTGGAAGGACAGTTTGTGGTGCCTCATCCTATTTCCCTAAGCAAAATCACATGGCCTTGGAAATCTGGGCTGAAGCTCCTGAGCACCCAATGCTTGACCAATGTCAAGCCCAAAGGTCAAGTCCTCCCCTGGAAACTCTTGACCAGGTTTTCTCCTCCTCCCCTCCTTCTGCCCATCAGCCTCGCCCCCTCCTCCTTCCCAGCACAGGCTGAGTTTCATGGGGACCTCAAGAGCCTTAGCTACAAAGTGTTTGTCACGTCCTAAAGTGGCCCAAGAGCACCTCTGCCCACCACCAGCTCGCCTGTGTCCCATGCCCTTAACCATTGTGATTTTTTGAGTTCTCCCTACTTTAAGGTGTTTCAAGAACTTAAGGGAAACTGGCATTCTACTCTCAATTTTAATTAAATGGTTAGAAGAGTTTGATTAAACTTACAATCAGAATTTTAAATCTAGAGAAATAAATTTTGATTTATTAGATGTACACGAAGAATAGAAAAATGTTGATTGCTCAGTGCTTAAAGGGATGGGAATTGTTTAATGAATTCATAAGAACTGACTAATAAAGTAGAGCCCTTCCTCTCCCCATATGGGACCCTCATCCATGAATGGAATCCAACAGCTCGGAAGTTCCCAGACCGTCCTCTCTCACCGGCTTCAGGCCTGGTCTCCTGCTCCAGTTCTGTATCTCAAACGCCCTCATGCTCCACAGACCAAAACCAAAGTGGGTATCTACTCGCCCCATCTCCTGCCCAATTCCCTGCTGCCTCTGCTCTCTCTCCCCTTCTTCCCCAGGGATCAGGGAGTCAGACTTCTCTCTCTTTCTCTCTTTCCTTCTCTCCCAAAGCATTATGGATTCCTTTGTTTGTAGGTTCACTCATTTGTTCATAAATATTTGGGGACCTCAACACTGTTCCAGGCATTGCTCTGGGGACTGAGGACACACCACAGACAACAAGGCCAGCCTTAACTTTCAGGGTGCTGAGGGAAGTTGGGGAGTGGTCAGGGCAGCACAGAGAGGGGATTGGTGAGAAGAGCAGGCCGCCCGGCCAACACTCCAAGGTGCAGGCAGGGAAGCAGCAGCCCAGGGCAGCAGAGAGAGCTGGACCCTGAGAGGCTGGGGAAGGGCCACAGCAGGTACGTTCTGTTTCAGATGCTGCTCTGTGCAGCCTGGAAAGATTAGTCTGAGGATTGCCCGCTGGCTTTGGCCACTTGGAGAGTGCAGCATCAGTATGACAGTGAGGACGGAGGCTGGGCTGAAGTGGGCTGAGGAAGGTGAAGAACGACGCTAGTGAGCACAGCCAATGCTTTCAGGAAATCTGGTTGCGCTGGAGGGGAGAGTACAACAGGGGAGGCCTGCGATGTTAAGGGATGTTTGCTTTGTTTTTAAGATGTGAGAGACAAGAACATGTGTACTGATGATGGGAAGGAATGGCAATAATGATGACCTATGGGGCACTTACTCACACCAGCCACTGTTCTATGTATCTCACACACATTAACCCATGCTGTCCCCTTTTACGGATGGGGAAACTGAGGTACCAGATGGCTAAGTAACACAGCCAAGATCTCCCTGCTGGTGTGTTGTGAAGCTGTGATTTGAATTTATGTGGTCTGGCTCCAGAGCCCTCGTGATCTAAGCAAGTGGCCCAGCAGAAGTTGTGGTCAAGGGATGGAGGTAAGAAGGAAATAAAGTTGAGGTGTGTGAAGAATGCCTGAAATGGGTTCTGGTAATGGGAAAGAGCCCTGCCTGGTGAATCACAGAGTGCAGATCACATTTAGGTTTCTTAAGGCTGAAGATCCTGGATTAGGACAGCCCCATCTGAGCAGGGGAGGGAGGGCAGGTCTATGGCCTGACCTGGGCTAGAAGAACCACAGGACGTGGGAAGGGAGAATGCTGCCCAGGAGAGGCTGAAATGAGGGACTGAGGCTGGAGAGAGAAGACATGCAGACCACAGGGAGCTGATGAGTCAGGGCTGCACAGAGGAGTCACAGGTGGGCTGGGAACCAAATATGGGTGGGGTGGAGTGATTAAGTGGTGACTGGAAGGATGGGAAATGGTGGGCAAAGAGGGTTCCTCTGTCCTTTCAGCTGTCTCAAGGTCTCAGGACCCTCCCTCATTGATGTGACCTACGACAGTCTTCCTAAAACAGCCTTTAGTCAAGTCATTGCCATGTGGAAGGAATCCCATGGCAAGGGTGTTCACTTTTACCACTCCTAATCAACACAGTACTGAAAGTCCAAGACAGTGCAGTAAGAAAAGAAAAGGAAATAAAGCCATACACGTTGGAAAGGAAGAAATGAAACTGTCCTTTTCACAGATGACATGATTTTCTATGTAGAATCAACAAAAAAACTATTAGAACTAATAAGTGAGCCTAGAAAAATTGCAAGATTCAAGACTAATAAACAAAAATCCATTGTATTTTCTTATAATAAACAAATGGAAATGAAATTTTTAAAAATTATAATAGCACACAAAAATGAAATACTTAGAAAAAATCTAACACAATGTAGTCAAGGTCTACATGATGAAAACTGTAAGACATTAATGAAAGAAATCAAAGAAGCCCTAAATAAATGGAGAGTTATACTACTTTCATGGGTTCAAAAACTCAATATTGTTAAAATGTCCATTTTCAAAATTGATCTCTAGGTTCAACACAATCCAAATGAAAATCTCAGCAAACATTTTTTGCAGAAATTGACAAGCCGCTTCTAAAATTTATATGGAAAATCAAGGTAACTAGAATAGCCGACAGAACTTTGAGAAAGAACAAAGTTGAAGAACTCACATTGTATGATTTCAAGACAATATAAAGCTACTAAGCGAGGCAGTATGATACTGGTAAAAGGACAGAGAGTCCAGAAATACACCCACACCTCTATATTCAATTGATTTTTGACAAATGTTCAAAGGCAACTCAATGGAAGGATAGTCTTTTCAAAAAATGGTGAACAACCCATAAGCAAAAAAAAAAAAAACACAAAAAAAAACCCATAAGCAAAAAAAAAAATCTTGACCATACCTTGCATCATATACAAAATTTAACCCCAAATGAATCATAGTCCTAAATATAAAACCTAAAACTATAAAACTTCTAAAAGAAAACGTATGAGAAAAATCTTTGTGACCTTGGGTTAAGGAAAGATTTCTTAATTACACACCAAAAGCACAATCTATAGAAGAAAAAACTGATAGAGGGACTTCCCTGGTGGTCCAGTGGCTAAGACTCTGTGCTCCCAATGCAGGGGGCCCAGGTTCAATACCTGGTCAGGGAACTAGATCACACATGCCGCAACTAAGAGTTCGCATGGTGCAACTAAAGATCCCATGTGCCACAACTAAAAGATCCCATGTGCTGCAACTAAGATCTGGCAAAGCCAAATAAATGAATAAATTAAAATAATAATAAAAGGAAAACATATTTAAAAAAGAAAAGAAAAAACTGATAACATACTTCAAAATTTAAAACTTCTGATCTTTGGAAGACACTGTTGAGAAAAATGAGATGACAAACCACAGACACGGAGAAAATATTTCCAAACCACATGTCTGAATCCTGAATAAATAAAGATTTCTTAAAACTCAATATTAAGAAAACTACCCAATTTTTCTAATGGGCAAAAGACTGGAACAGATATTTAATCTAAGACATACTGATGGTAAATAAGAACATGAAAAGATGTTCAAAATCATTAGTCATTAGGAAAATGCAAATTAAAACCACAATGAAATGTCACTACACATTTATTAGACTGTCTAAATTTTTAAAAAAACTGACAAAGCCAAATGTTAATGATGCAGAGCAACTGGAATTCTCATATATTCCTTACGGGAATGCAAAATGGTGCAGCCATTTTGGAAGACAATTTGGCAGTTTCTTATAAAGTTAAACATACAGTTACCATATGACCCAGCAATGCCAGCCTTAAGTCTATACCCCCCCAAAAATGAAAACTTGTGTTCACATGCCTGTACACCAATGTTTATAGTGGCTTCATTTATAATCACCCCAAATTGGAAACAACCCAAATATCCTTCAATTGGTGAATGGGTAAACAAGCTGTGGCACAGCTATATGATGGAATACCACACAGCAATAAAAAGGAGGAAGCTCCTGATGTGGGCAACAACATGGATGAATCGCAAATGCATTATGCTAAGTGAAAGAAACCAGACTCAAAAAGCTATGATTACATTTATGTGAGATTCTGAAAAAGGAAAAACTATTGGGATAGAAAACAAATCAGTGGGGACTTCCCTGGTGGCACAGTGGTTAAGAATCCGCCTGCCAATGCGGAGGACACAGGTTCGAGCCCTGGTCCGGGAGGATCCCACATGCCGCGGAGCAACTAAGCCCGTGCGCCACAACTACTGAGCTTGCGCTCTAGAGCCCGCGAGCCACAACTACTGAGCCCGTGTGCCACAACTACTGAAGCCTGCGCGCCCTAGAGCCCATTCTCCACAAGAGAAGCCACCGCAATGAAAAGCCTGTGCACCGCACCGAAGAGTAGCCCCCGCTCCCCGCAACTAGAGAAAGTCCGCGGTGCAGCAACAAAGACCCAACGCAGCCAAAAATAAATAAATTAAAAAAAAAAGAAAAGAAAACAAATCAGTGGTTGCCAGGGGCTGCAGATAGGGAAAGAAACTGACTCAAAAGGCCATGAGGGAATTTGGGGGTGGGAGGGGTTGGGGTTGATGGAACTGTTCTAAATCTTGGTTATGGCGGTGGTTACAGGACTTATGAGTTGGTCAAAATTCACACAACTGTGCACGTAAAAGGGTAAGTTTTACTGTATGTAAAGAAAAAACCCTATCAAGGCTCCCGGGTTTCCACTGCACCAAGATTAAATTATCCACCTGACTTCTTTGCCTTTTAAATCTGGCCAATCCCAGGCAGACCACTTGCCCATGCCACAGCTGCTCCAAATAGAACTGTTTCCTCATCATCCTATCAACATTCCACAGGCTTTCAGGCTTCCCAGCTTTTCTAAAAGCTTTGCCCATCACTGCAATGCCCTTCCCTCGATTTATGCCCGTCCGAAACCACTAAGTGGCACGTCCTACCCTACACTGAAGTCCTCACTGAACTCTCAGTGCTCTCTCTGAGTCTGTGCTACACAACGTAGGCAGGCCCCTCTCCCAGAGTGTTCGCGGGTGTCTGGCGAGGGTTACTCTGATTTCCGGTTCCTTGTCAACGCAAGTGCAGGAGGCAGCCTTACTCACCTTCCCGCCCATAGCTCAAAATAATGCGCACGCGCCTAGCACACAGTAGCGCACCTTCGACGCAGCGCACCCAGGAAGGAGAGTGACCACCGACCTCCAGGAGGACGTGAGATCTGAGCTGAATTTGAGTCTGGAAGGACTAATGAGGCACCTTCGAGAGAAGTCAGGCCATCAAGGACCAGGGCGTTGCAGAAAGCGGAAAGTGCGGAAGTCCGGAAGGGGCAAGGTGACCACCCACAGCCCGATATAGTGGCGCCCCGCTCGGCCCCACGTACCTTGCCCTCGTAGGAGCGCTCGGCCGCGCTCACCGACATGGCCTGGATCAGCAGCAGCAGGAAGAGTGGCACCAGGAAGCCGGCGGCGGGTACAGCCACCACGATGCTGCGCACCGGCTAAGGAACAGCGCCTCCGGCCAGTCCTCCTCGGCCCCGCCCTTCACCCACCCCGACCCCAAACTGCCCCGCCCACGAGCCCCGCCCACCCTCTCTCTGCGCTCTATCCCAGTGTAAACCTCACCTCACCCTGCTGTCCAGGCCCCTGTGCCACCTCTAGCACTTCCCCTCCTTGACCCTGCTAGATGCTCACCCCTTCGCAGTTCCTCCTATCCCCACCCACCTGCCCGACTCTACCCACCGTCACCTAGTCCCACACTGGTCCTCCCGAGCGGCTTCGCGGAAAACCCCGCCCACCACTACCTCTGCACCGCCCCCTCCCCGTGACCCCCCTCCTCCGCTGTCTCCGCCCTCCCCACAGCTCCCCTCGTGGGTCCCGCAGCCCCTCAGATACGCAATAGCCTTGTCCATGGAGAAGGGCAGGTGGGTCGTGCGCACCAGGAAGATCAGACAGGTGACCAGCATGGCACCTGAGTAGAGGCATAGTGACAGGACGAGCAGCATAAAGAAGCGAAAGTTGCGGTGACCAATGCAGTTATTGACCCACTTGCAGTGGTGATCAAAGTCCTAGGTGAGAGGGAGAGGGGGACCTCGAGGACCCAACCTCTGACTCAGGCTCCGTTGCCCCCAAATCTGAGGCCTTACCCCCACCCTCTAAGCCCTTGGCCTCATGCACTGGCTCCCATTCCTAGGAAGACACTGAGCCACAAAGTCCCTAACACTGCTGGCATTTCTGTGGTTAGAGCACCATACGGCTCTGTGGCTCACATAGTTTCATGTCAAGAGGCCTTTAGAGCCGGGGCCTGCTAGTCTTCTCTGGGACACATCCTGGTGTAACTTCAGGCAGGACATAGAATATCTCTGGGCCTCTGTTTTCTTATCCACCGGATGAGCCTAATAATAACATCCTTGCCCAGCCAGTCTCCCAGGGTTGTAAGGACCAGTTAAGACAGCACATTGGTAAACTGTTGCAGGCTGTGCACTTAGAGCCCAGGAGACCAGGAGACCCTCTGGCCTGGACAGCCAGAAGAGGACAGGCAAAGTTCCCCTGGCCAGGCCTGCAACCTGCCTGAGGGCCTCGGGCATCTAGTGTCAGTGAGCCCTCGATAAGTCAGGGGTATCTTTCCTTCCCCTGGCCTGACCAGGCCCAGCATAGATGTGGATGCCCCTCTGCATGTCAGCACCAGTGCAAGAAAGGGCCAGCCTCCCAGGAAAGGTGCAGGCACAGTGGCAGTGACTTGTATGAGTGACCAAGAGTGACTGGGAATTACTGCCACCCTTGGTCTTTAGCAGTCCTGGAAGTAGTTTCACACTGACCACAGGCCCCCGTGTGAGTGGGCCTCCTGGTCCCCGGCAGGTGCTGGGAGGGTAGGTGGGCAGGTGAGAGGCACTTACCTCCACACAGATGTTGCACCAGGGGCAGTGGTAGGTCCGGGGCGGACGGTGGAAGCAGCACTTAGGGCACCACTGCAGGCGGAAGGCCCTGTGGTTCACCCATACCACATGCACCATCGTGGGGCCCTGTTCATTGGAGCCTGGCATGGGAAAGGGATTGAGCAGCAGCAAGAGGCCCTTCCGTCAGTCTGCTGCAGCAGAAGGGTGTGGGCACGCAGCCCCACAGCATCACTGGGCTCCAAGAAGGGTGGGGACCAGGTGGGCAGGGGACTCCTTAGTCCCCACTGAGCAAGCTGGCCAAGCTTAGAGAGGCTGGCAGTCAAAGGGAAGGTGGGTTTCCAGCCCAAGGAGTTCTTTGAGAACTCAGGCCTTTGCCACTGTGAGCGATGCTTTAAGGAATCTGTGTGGTAGGAAGGAGGAAGAGAAAACTGAGTGGTTGTGAAGAGCTGGCTTCTCTCCCCAGCCTACCCTAGCCCTCCCCTCCAAGGCTACTGGAAAACCTCCAAAGTTCTGTTTTTCCACACCTCTGTGGCTTGAGCACACGAGGACATGGGGTGAAGGGGTCCTGAGGCCCCAGACGGGGAGATGGAAGGAGCACTTTAGGAGTCATCCCAGCAGGCAGGAGCCCTTCGGGTGCTGCCTCCTTCTCCCAGGGGGCCAATGTCTCACCTTGATGCAAGATGCCAGGGTCTGAGAAGTTGAGTGAAACGAGACTGAAGAAGGTGAGGATAAAGAGGAGGCCTGTGACGATGGGAAAGGCCCATTCCCCGTTCTGGGCCAGCCACCTGCAACTGAGACCAGAGCAGGAGTCAGCCCTGATCTGGGGTGGCCTGAAGCTCCCCCCAGGACCCAGTCCACTGGGTCAGGACCCACAGACCATAAATCCTGGTCTAAATATCCAGGCTAGTGACAGATCCATAGAAACTCCACCAAAGGTCATCGAGTATTACCAGCCACCCGCAGCTCCCAGGTGCACCAAGCACTCGGTACCTCTGTGCCTTCACACGTCCAGTTCCCTCTGCCTAGAACCTCTTCCTTTCCCTGACCCCTCTTCTATACCCTCCCTGCCTCCATACTATCGTTATGTGTTTTCCTTTCTGTTGCTCTGTAAGAAACCTGTCAGCTTGTGTGGGAGACTTACGGGAATGCGAAGAAGAGGCCACTGAAAACGACCAGCAGCACCACGTTGAAGGCGGCAAATAGGCTTGGGAGGATCCAGGAGGGTGGGGCCTGAGGCGGGCTATGGGGCTCCTTCAAGAGCGGCATGGCTGGACCTCCCATGGCCCCAGGGGAGATTAGGGCCCCCAGGCTCCCTCCCCACTGCTGGCTCCAGGAGCCCCATGGCCACAGCAGCCTCAGAAGCCACAGCCCAGGGTGGAGGGAAAGAAGTCGCAGTGTGACATCACAGAGGCTGAGGAGAGTGGGGGCTAGGGGCCCTTCAGCAGCCCTGTCTGCCATCTGTGACCGTCACTTCCAACAGCAAACCATACCCCTACTTGTGCTGGGGACAGAGAGGTCCTGCCCCTGCGAGGTTCGAGACTACATGAGATTAGAGCAACACGTGGGGAGAAGCTGGGTGATACTACTCACCGTTTCAGGCTCAGTGCTAATCAAAGCAAACGGTGTTCATTGTTCTATCTCCATTTTTTCCTTGTTGTTGTTACAAAATTGCACTTTGGGGGAGGAGGCAGCTAACTCTCCTTGTTTCCAGGTTTGGCTTCACAACACAATTCTGGTCAATGAGACATAAGTGGATGTCTGAGCGTTTCTAGAAAGGCTTTTGCTTTCCTGATAAAAGGGGGAAAAGACAGAGTTGGTGCAGCTTTGCCCCTTTCTTCCTGTTTTGAACCTGGACGTGCTGGGCTTGGTCCACCTCGACCCATTAGGCAATAAGTCAACATGGGACACGAACAGAATGACAGTAATGACACTGAGTCACTGCCCCAGCCTTGAACCGCCTCCTCTGAGCTGTTTATTATGTGAGAAAATAACTGGGTTTTCTCTTACATACAACTGATATTTGTCATTTATTTTAGTCACTGAGCATCTGAACCCCTCTGTGTTTGGAGGATCCCTGAACTATAAGTCTTGATGAAGGGCAAAGACTTTCTCCATCCCAACTGAACCTGAAAATGCCAGATACTTGTATTCGAAGCCTCTCTTGCAGCTAACACACAGACCTGTGACTTGGGTGCCACCAATTAGCCTCAGATCTGCTACCACCAACCAACTGAGGAGTCCACTGAGATGCAGCAACTGTCCTTTTAAAACTTAAATCATGGCCTCCGATTAGAACCTTCCAACTGCTTCCCTGCCCACTCAGAGTAAAGGTCAAAGTCCTTACCATGGCCTTCAAGGCCCTCCCTGATCTGGCCCCACTAACTTTCTGACCTCATTTCCCAACACTCAGCCTCATAGTCACTCCACACTTGCCAGGCACACTGGCCTCCATGCTGTTCCTCAAACACACGTGGTATAGTCCAGTCCTGGGTTCTTCACACTTGCTCTTCTCTTTCCCTGGAATTCTCTGCCACATATATTCACAGAACTTGTTCCCTCACTTCATTGTATTCTTTTTGTTCCAGCGGTGCCTTCTGCCGTTATCCACATGCCTGCATCTCCAACTGTTTCCCTACAATAGATTCCTAACAGTTGGATTTAGGGCCAATGAATACGAATATTGAAAACATATTTCAGAGTCGAGTCGTTGCCTTACCTGACTTGGACGTGTCTCTCGCCTGCGTCCACTCTTCGCGTCCTGTCATTCCAGTCTTGTGCTGCCCAGTGCCCGCCTGCAGGATGGCCCATGAGCAGATCTGCTACTCGGACGAGTACTTCGATGAGCACCACAAGTGCTGGCGTGTCATGTTACCCAGAGAACTTTCCAAACATGTACCCTAAACCCATCTGATGTCTGAAGAGGAGTGGAGGAGACTTGGGAGTCTAGGCTGGGTTCATTACACGATTCATGAGCCAGAAGCACACTTTCTTCGCTTCATACGACCTCTTCCAAAAGGTCAACAAAAATGAAGTATATCTGGGGATCATCAATTAAATCTTTTTCAAATTTAATGTATATGTGTATATAAGGTAGTATTCAGTGAATACTTGGAAAATGTACAAATGTACAGATCGTTCATCCATGTCTCTGCATGAGCTCTATTCTTCACAGCAACAGAGCTCAGTTAAATGCAACTGCAGGTAGGTTAACTATAAGGCGGTTAAGATAAAATTTCTTCTAGCCAGTTTTTCTCTTAATATAAATGCCTGTTTGACTTTACCTGTTACTTTTGTTAAATAAAGTTTGTATGTCACATTTTAAGAAAATTTAAAATAAAACATATTTTACATTATTTACAAATGCTTTCTAGAGAGTTTGTGCACGTTTATACTATTATGACCATACCCATATCATAATACTAACACTATAATTAGGTATTAATGTAAAATAATTTCTCCAATTTTATAGATGACAAATGATAACTTGATCTTTTAATTTATATCTCCTTAAATTACTTATGAAATTAAATATTTTTATATATCTATAGGTCATTTTATTGTAGTTTTGTGAATTGCCTGAACTCTTTTTCTTATTGTGGTAAATATACATAACATAAAACTTATGTTATGTATAAACCATCACTACTATCCATTCCAGAACTTTTTCATCATCCCAAGTGGAAGCTCTGTACCATTAAACAGTAACTCCTCATTCCCTCTCTCCCCAGTTCCTGGTAACCACTGTTTTACTTCCTATCTCTATGAATTTGACTATTCTAGGCACCTCACAAAAGTGGAATCATACATCTGTCCTTTTGTATCTGCCGTCTACCACTTAGCATAATGTCCTCAAGGTTCATCCTTGAGCTCCAGCAGTCTTGGAAGTTGGTATGTTGTAGCATGTATCAGAATTTCCTGGCTTTTTAAGACTGAACAATATTTAATTGTATGTATATGGCACATTTTGTTTATTCATTCATCCTAAACGTTGATGGACGTTTAGGCTCTTTCCACCTTTTGGCCATTGTGAATAATGTTGCTATGAACATGCGTGCACAAATGTTTATTCAGGTTCCTGCTTTCAATCTTTTGGGTCATATGGTAATTCTATGTTTAGTTTTTTGAGGAACTGCCATAGTATTTTCCATAGCAGCTGCATTATTTTACATTCCTGCTAACAATGGACAAGGGCTCCAATTTCTTCTCATCCTTGCTAACACTTTTTGTTTTCTTCTGTTTTTGTTTGTTTGTTTTTTTACAATATCTATCCTAATGGGTATGAAATGATATCTCATTGTGCTTTTGATGGGAGTGTTGGGTTTTTCTTTCTGATTTGCAGGAGCTCTCTTATATTAAAAATTTTGGTCGTGTTTATTACAAATATGTTCCCAATTATTGTTTGCCTTTTAATTTTGCATGCAATATTTAGTGTATAAAGTTTTTGTTTTTATATAATCAAATCTATGGATCATTTCCTTAGCATCATCTTATCTTATTTCTATGTCTTTCCCCTCCTTCTATCTGATAAATATTTAACTATATTTAACTCCTTCTATCTGATAAATATTTAACTATATTTCTTGTTTTCTTTTTCATTTAACTCTTTAACCTACCTGAAATTAATGTAAGGGTAAGATACAAGGTATAGGTCTATCTAATCGTGTATTTTCCTCATGTTGTTATAATCAGTTGTTCCAGCATCATTTATCAAATAAGCTTTCCTTTCCCTCTTACGACAGATACTAAGTTCTTCATGTGCACTAAGATCTGCGGGTAGCACTATGAGGTGCCTCCCAGAACCCCCTTCAGGAATGAAGATCTTATCCCCCCAGTGGCTAGAAAACAGCCTCAGCTTTGGGGATTGCCTCCCCTAAAGAAAATTGCCTCACCCAGGGTCCCACCTCCTTCCAGGGGCAGGTTGCCTCCAAGGAGTGGTCCAACATGAGGTTATAAAGGCCCAGACACTTTGCCCCAGTGCAGGACAAATCCGAAGGGCCATCCTAGCCCCCATGTGACCTTGCAGTTGGCTGAGGCTTTTATTAGGCCCTTACCACAGATTGACTTCTCCCTTTGCTCAGCCCTGCTTCCTTCCCTTTCCTTTCTTTCCCTTGCCTTCCACAGGTGTTGGTCCCAAAATCATCCCCTAATAAACACCCTATGTGCTAATCTCTAGAGTTTGTTTGTGGACTTTTTCTTTCATTGATTTATTGAATTTAGCACCCTGTATTTCAATGTTTGTAGTTTTAGAATTCAGGAGCCTTTTTGCGTTCTTAGTTGTCATCATCTGAATCCCTAAACTTATAACGTTGTGTAGTAAACAAAAACATCAGAACACAAAAATATTCACTAATGAATGAGAAATGAGGCCCCACTCAAATATCACCTTTCCTTTAATACTAGCATCTTCCTTTTACATCTCAACTGCAATGCAAAACAATGCCAAGTACAGGTACGATGACAACTCATTGCAAAGTGACATTTTAAATCTTGCAAAAGAAGCAGCATCTTATGATGTTGATAGGCATTATATTAGAATGCAATTTAAATTTTTTTAATTTTAAAAAACTGTATTTTTATTAACACTGGTTTTAACATTATATACTTTTCATGTGTAGGACATTATATTTCCAATTCTGTATACACTTACAGTATGTTCACCACCAAAAGTTTCCATCCATCAACATGCAGTTGATCCCCTTTATGCATTTCATCCTCCCTCCCGCCCCTTACCGTCTGGTAACCTCTTGGTTACCAAACCAAAACTGATTGGTTTTGGTTTGATTTGGTTCGTTTATTTATTCTGGGTTTTTTTTTAAAGAGATAATATTATTTAAATGACCCCAAAAGTAATCAACCAATAAGGGGCTAGTCTAAAACAGCTTAGAATTGAAGAATGGGATATCAATAAGGTTGATAACATGGTAGACTCTTCAAAAAAGAATGCCTAAGGCTTCACTGGTAAATTATACCAAACGTTAAAGAATAATGAACACCAGCCCTTCTCAAACTCTTCCAAGACATAGAAGAGGAAAGAAGAAAGAACACTTCCTAATTCATTATATGAAGTTAATATTACCATGATACCCAAGCCATATGAAGACATTACACACACACACACTCACAAGATCCCACATGCCACAGGGCAAATAAGCCCACGCGCCACAACTACTCAGCTTGCACACCTCAACGAGAGAGCCCTAGTGCCACAAACTACAGAGCCCATGCTCTCTGGAGCCCGTACGCCACAACCAGAGAGAGAAAACCCACACGCCACAACTAAGAGAGAAGCCCACATAGAAGATCCCGTGTGCTGCAACTAAGACCGACACAGCCAAAGAAATAAAGAAAATAAATAAATTTTTTTAAAAAGAAGAAATACAGTATTTAAAAAAATAATAAATATAAAATGATTGAGGAGTACTAGGGAAAACTGATGAAATTTATGGTTGGTTGGTCTTTTTTTTTTCAAAAATTACCCTTACACTGAGAAAGCCAAAACTGAAGTGATAGATGTCTTATCATGTTACCATATGGTTTTGTGGAGAAAATTAAACCCAAAAAAAGAAAAATGAAGTGAAGAATTCGTTCTTTTTCTTTAATAGGTTATTACTTTTTAAAATATTTATTTATTTATTTGGCTGTGCCGCGTCTTAGTTGCAGCACGCAGGATTTTTGTTGCTGCATGCGGGATCTAGTTCGAACCTGGGCCCCTGCACTGGGAGCACGGAGTCTTAACCACTGGACCACCAGGGAAATCCAAAGAATTTGTTTCTCTTGATTCTAAAAATCAGTGTTTGACAGCTAGCAGTCCTAAATTAGCAAGAGAAGAACCTGATTGGCTGGTCCAGGTCACCTTCCTGATACGCCTTAGCTATGGATGGCTCGGCCTTAACTAACTCATGGGTCCCACTGTGTAGAAGATAGGGACTTTGGTTCAGACAGAAGTACCACATCAGCACTAAAGCCCTCCCTCTCACCAACCCCCTGCCATTCTTCCTTCCATCATCATCCATCCTGAGGATTAGCCAGTCTCCCCTGGGCCTCCCAGTGCCTGCTGCCCGGCTGCGGAAACATGAGTGTCAGCCCAGCAGCCTTCCCTTTCCAACTCCCTCCTGCTCTTCAAACCTCCTCTCCTGCCTCCACCACCCCCGACCCCCCATTTCTGTCCCAAAGAAGTTTCAGAGAACATCCTCAGCACACTGTGTTCTCCTATAGGGAAGTCTAAAGTTCAGGGCTCTGGGCGGTTAAGCTCAAGGCCTCTTACCGGGCTAGAGATGAATGACCCAGGGAGGATGGAACACTCCTGTGGAAATGGTTGAGGAAGTTGAGTCAGCCTGCGCCTTGCTAGGGTGGGGCCCAGGCGACTGACCCTCCGGAGGTTAGTGCCCTTGTCTTATGTGTTGTGCCCTTCCCTCTACCTTAGGAGGTAACTGGCCCCTAAGACTCCTGGATCACTACATTGTCCTGTCCAGAGAACTGTACTTTAGGAGAAGGGTAAAAAGGGAGAGGGCTCTTCTTGAAACTCAGGAGATATTTTGAGGTGCTGTGGGACAGGAGGAGGGAGTCTTCTTGGTCCACATCAGTAACTTCTTCCTCTGATTGTATTTACTTACCAGCCCAGAGCGGGGGGATTTCTCTACCTTCCCAGAACTGATTCTCTTGACCCTCTCATGGGCCTTTTTTCTTCTCTCTTCCGTTTTTTTACCATCGAAAACTTCATCTGAGCCTCAACACAGACCCTGACCCAGGTCCCTTCTGCCTCTCTCCACACCTCCATGTCTTTCTATCCAACCTGGTGTCATAACGCCTCTGAGCCTCAGTTTCATTATCTGTAACGTGGGAATAAAGATAGCATTTACCTCATAAGAGTAATTGTAAGGTTTAAATGAGATAAGGAACATGCAGCAATTCCTACAGCACCTGGTGCATGAATGCTCAATATACATTAGCTACTGTTGCTATGATTTTATTATTTTATCATTCATGCAACCAATTCTAAGGAGCACTTACTATGTGTGAGGTCCTGTGCTGGGAACTTAGGGGTACTATGCTTGGCCTTAAATAGGTTTAAATCTACTTGGAGAGAGAAGAGAAACCACCAATCAATAAAATAGTTCAGAAGCATACAATTTGGCGGTTTTTCAGAATCTGTCAGAATGCCCAGAAATCTCACTCAGTAACTCTGCCTCTTAAATACACCCTCCCCCACTCCCCATTTGCTGCATCTTCGGGGGTTGTGGCGGGGGGTGCTGTTTGGCTGGATGAGCCTGTCATCAGGATGCTGTGGGCTGGGCTTTGGGAAGCCCACATGGGCCTTGTCTGGACTTCCTGGCTAGCCCTCCCTTCCACACTCCAAGCCAACAGCACCAACACAGTCAAGGCCTCAGCCCTGACTTCCATCTTCAGGGGGACAGAGCCAGCGTTCCAGCCAGATTCTGAGGGAGAGGGTGTTGCTGACCAGGGGGTTTTGCCGGGAGGACCAAGGATTTTGTCTCTAAAAGGCTCCTTAGGAGGGATGGAGGGTGAGGGCGGGCTGGGGGCAAGGGGCAGCCAGAGGCATTTGTGGGAGGGAGGAAGGAGGGGCCACACCTACCGACAGGGAGGAGTAGGAACCAGGGAACTCAACCAGCCAGCCGAGGGGATCAAATTCCTCTGCGGTGAACTCTGAGATAGGAGCTTGTGGGCACGGAGGCCTGAGAAGGGAGAGAGCCAGAGGGGAAGACCCAGCCACTCCACCTACCCACAGCCCAGTCCCGCAGGCAGCAGAGCCGGCAGGAGCCACCTTCCCTGGGGCCCACGCCTGCCTGTCCCTCCTGGGTCCTCAGTGCCTGCCAGGAAGGAAAGCCGGAGAGAAAAAGGAGACAATGGAGCCAGACAGGACTCAGATAAAGCTTGATCCCAGGTGAGTGAGGGAGGCAAGCCCCGAGCCAGGAGCCGGTTGCTAAGCAGCAGGGGCCCCTCTCACTCTGACCTGTCCCTACCTCCCTCTCAGGGCCCTTTGGCTCCCAGCACACAGAATGACCCAGGACTAATAATGGGCTGGCCATCCCACAAGGTCCTCAGGGACACTGTGGGGTAGGGCGAGTGTATGACCCTTCAGAGCCTTGGCTTTGGCCACCAACCAGGGAGAGAAAGATCCCAGAGGTGGGGGCAATGGGGGGCATGCACAGAGCCCTGACCAGCTGGAGATCCATTCCTGGTACTAAGGATCCACTCCTTCTCTGGGACCCTGCTGTTTCTCCCTAGCCAACCTCTGGGCTTCTGCCCCAACGGAAGTGGAGAAAATGGACTATGGGCTTTTTGAGCACTGCAGCCAGACCTACCCATGGCCTAGGTGGCAGCCTGCCTTACACAGTGACCCAGGCCAATTCTCCATTCCCTCTAAGAGTCAGGGCCTTGAGGGGAGATGGACAAGCTCCCTGAACCCAGGAGTATTTGAGGGAATGTCAGGTTGCTGGTGTTCCTTCTGCTACCCTCCCCGTCCCCAGGTCCCCATATTCTGAACACACGCTGGTGTCTCTCCAGGTACACGGCAGATCTTCTGGAGGTACTGAAAACCAATTACAGCATTCCCTCTGCCTGCTTCTCTCACCCTCCCACAGCAGCCCAACTTCTGAGAGGTGAGTCAGGGACCCTCTGTAGAGGGAACTGAAAGGAGGGAAAAACTGAACATCCCGGGGGAAGTCAGAAAAGCTGAGAGGAGCTGAGGAAAGGTGGTCCTGAGCTAGCCAGCCTGGAGGGCCTGGGAGGATGACTGGCCCAGTGTCTGTCTGTCATGGTAAAAACCTGGGAGAAGAACAACTCCTAGAGGAGACAAAAGGCCAAAAGAGAGGTGCGACAACATGGCCCACAGACAAAGCTGCATATTGGGCCTCCCCAGCTCAAATTGGGGACAGTGGTCTGGAGCATTTTTCAGACCCCAGGGCCACCCAGGGACTCAAGCTGGTGCCCAAAGCCCCATAGAATTCCCTTGAGGTGTGCGCAACATCCTCCTCAGGAGAGGGTCTGTACGATTCTAGTGGGATGGTTATTATGAATAATGTTCTGAAAATTTAGGTGAACCTGTAAAAGTATTCTGACAGTGTTGGCCAACTAGATCCTATTACTGAATTGCTTTTGAAAGTGAAAGGCAGATGATGGGACTCTGTTTATTCCTTGGACACGTAAAACAGGACAATCAAATGACCCTAGCATCTTGAAAAGCAAATGTGGCTCCCATCCACATTTTATTTGGTTTCCCTACTGCGTGACAACACACCAGTATTGTCAACCAGAGGCAATTTTGTCCCACTGGAGACTTTTGACAATGTCTGGAGGCAGTTTCAGTTGCCACAGCTAGAGGGTGCTACCGGCATCTAGTGGATAGAGGTCAGGGATGTTGCCCTGGAAACAAAGGAAAGTCCCCAGGACAAGGAATTATCTGGGCCAATGTGTCAATAGTGCTGAGATTGGGAAATCCTTCCTTACACAATGAAAATGGATCTCACATTGCTTTGCTACAAAATGTGCAAATAGAAGCACCAGGGATGTTCAAAGCAGGGAGACCATTCTGAGCCTGGTAGTCTGGAGAGCTGCCTTGTCCCCAAGTGGAACTGTTGGAGTGGGTAGCAGTTGGAAAATGGAGAGCCGGTGGTGGGCACGGCTGGGGTTGGGGTGGAGATAGAAGGTGCAGGCAGGTTCTCCAGACACTGAGGAGCTGGATCTGGCAAGAGTCAAGGTTACAGGTGGGGAAGCAGGGGACAATTGAGAGGGCTGGGCAGGTAAGGTGGGGCCTGATGAGTGTCAGGCAGAGGAGTTGTACTTTATCCCGCAGACAGAAGGAGCGGACAAGGGCTCTGAGATTGGGAGGGGCTGGATAGTGTTTCAGGATCATTAATCAGCAATCAAGATAGACTTTGGGGAAGAAGAGCCTTGAGAATCAGGGGTATAAATTGGAGGTTATTGCCCCAGCCCAGCAGGAAGGGCAAAACCTGAGCCATATCAGTGTCAGGGAAAGGAAAAGAAGATTGGAAAATACAGGCAATCCAAAGAAAGAGCAGGCAATCTGGTAAATATTTAGACAAGGTAAGTGAAGGAAAAAGAAACTCTAAATGATGACTCCGAGAATCTGGACAGTGGTGATGACACTGACAGAAATAGGAGAGTCAGGAAGAGGTGCCCATTGGAGGATGTGGTGAAACCCCTTCCTCCTTCATTTATAAACTCTGTTATTCCTTAAATTAAATGCCATTTAAGAAAGAACTATTCTGGAAGAACTATTGAAACTTTCAATAATCTGTTTTTGAAATGCCTGTGATATGATTGCAGTTATAATCCCTACACAATTATTTTTTTAATGGACTGATCCAAACATTTATTTGTGGGAGTCAAGGACCAAGAAAAGCCAAGACAATTTTGATAAAGAGTAAGGAAGGTATGTGCCCTACCAGATATTAAGGGTTATATATCAAGACTAGAGTAATTAAAGCAATAATGTAATAACTGCAACCACACAACTCAGATTGGGACTTGAATCCACTGTCTTTTTTTTTTTTCCTTTAAAAAAAAATTTATGTATTTTTGGCCGCACTGAGCGGCATGTCACATCTTAGTTTCCCAACCAGAGGTCAAACCCATGCACCCTGCAGTGGAAGAGAGGACTCTTAACCACTGGACCTCCAGGGAAGTTCCCCACTGTCTTTTCATTGAAATCACATGCCTGGTCTCAGGACTTACTGAAGCCCAGGTTCTTTATGCTTCTGCACAGAAGAAATTCAGTGAACGGCAAAGTGATAGGTAAGAAGTAGATTTATTTACAGAGCTACACACTCCATAGACAGAGTGTGACACATCTCAGAAAGCGAGAGGCCCTGAAATATGGGGTGATTAGTTTTTGTGAGCTGGGTAATTTCATAGGCTAACTAATGGGAGGATTATTCCAACTATTTTGGGGAAGGGGCAGAGATTTCCAGGAATTGGGGCACCGCTCATTTTTTGTCCTTTTATGGTTGGCCTCCAAACTGTCATAGCACCTGTGGATGTGCCATTTAGCATATGCTAATATATTACAATCTGTGTATAATGAGGCTCAAGGTCCACTGGAAGTTGAATCTTCCACTATCCTGGACCTGGTTGTTTCTAACCAGTTTATGTCACATCCTCAAGAGCTATGGTTTTTAGAGGTTGTGTCCTTCCCCCTTCCCTCCTGTTTCACAAGGGTCCTGACAAGCAGAAAAATGAAATAAAATAGAGGGTCTAGAAATAGACCCATGGCCACTTGGGGACTTGCTATATGAAAGGATGGTATACACATCAGTGGGACAGGATGGACTCTTTGAGGAGTGATGCTGAACAATTGCCTGTCCCTATGGCAAGTAAATAAACATGAAAATAACTCCAATATAGCTTTAATCCAGATAGATTAAGTACCTAAATGTAAATGCAAACATTTTTACAAAAGAAAATATGGAAAGATATCCTTATAGTTGGAAGCAGAGAATAATTTCTAAAATAAAACACAAGAAAGCACAAATGATCTTGAAGATTGACTACATAAAGCAAACAAAATTCTGTACAACTAAAAACACTATAAACAATGTTAAAAGCCAAACCAAAGACTGGGAGAAGATATTTTCAAGCCTTATAACCAACAAAGGATGATTAGTCAGTATAAGAAAAATTACCCAATAAAAATTAGATAGAATAGATGATCATACAATTCATACTAGAAGAGGAAACCCAAATGGTCAATAAAGGTACAAAAAGATTATCTGTTTTGTTAGGAATTAGGGAACCTCAAGTTAAACAATGAAATAACATTTCACTACTCTCGCAAAGATGAAAATTGAAAGTCTGATAATCCCAAGTGATGGTGAATTTAAGGTGAACTGTGAACTCTCATAGACTGCTGGTGGGAGTACAAATTGGTATAACCACTTTGAAGAGTAATTAGATACCTTTAACACTGAAGATTCTCATCTCCTACAACCCAGCAATTCTAAGTGTTTGAACAGAGGAACTCTCCTGTACATGCCAAGGAGACACATTTAAGAATGCTTATGGTAGCATTTGTTTGTCACAATGAAAATAATAACAACCATGAAAGCAATGTTGAGTGGAAAAGCATTTCACAGGATAATACCATTTATATAGATTTTTTTAGTGCAAAGCAATATAATATGTTGAGTATGTACATATATTGTAAAAAATTAAAACATACAGGAAAAGATACACCTCAACTTCAGAATAGTAGTTAGCCCTGGGAGGTGAGGTAGGGAAATGAGAAGGATCCAGGAGGTATATACAGGGGCCTTCAAAGTACATCTGTAATGTTTTATTTTTCTAAGAATAACTTTTGAAGCAAAGTTGGCAATATCATAACACTCTTTAAAATGAATTATGGATATATTAATATTTGCTCTATTACTATATTTATTTTTTAAATCTCTATAATTTTAAAAATAATTATAAAAATAATTTTTGACAGGCTGTGATGAAATGTTAGATGAAAAAAACAGAATGCAAAATTTTACAGTATGATTGCAGTAATACAATATGTATGAACTTTAACCAGGATGCTTTTTTTTTTTTAACATCTTTATTGGAGTATAATTGCTTTACAATGGTGTGTTAGTTTCTGCTTTATAACAAAGTGAATCAGTTATACATATAACAGGATGCTTTTTTAAACCTAGTTTTTACTAAGCAAATACTACATTCCATGCTAAGAGGTTTAACTGGAGGATAAACAACCTGCCCAAGATTATAGAGCAAGGAGTAAATGGAATATTACTTTGAATTCAGAGCCTATGCTCTTAACTTCCATGGAAATACATTATGCAAAAATGAAAATAATTTTTGGTTAGGAACTAGCTAGGATTATGGTGATACTCTTTTTTCAAAGTTTTAATGTTCTTATATTGTTTTCATTATTTAAAAAAGTAATCTTCACTGTTACAGATACAGTGGGAAATTTGCTAGTTGCTAAAGGTATAATTGTATTCAAACAGGTGAGTTAGACAAGCATTTCCCAAAACGTGTTCTTTGGAATACTAATCCCAAGGAGTGCTCCATGAAAACAGAGCCTGTAGAAAAATAAGTTTTGCAAAATCTATATTCTGTAACCTCCTTTTGGAAATTAACAATATAAATCAGATTTAAAACTTGGTATACTCCACAGGAAAGAAACATGTTTAACCTTGTTTAAAGTGTTTCCAAAGATCCTTGTGCCACTGGATACTTTTGTTCCAGAACTTTTGTTCTGTTAAGATGCAGAAAAAAAAAAGATAGAGGACAATCTTCCAAGAAGATAGATGAATTTGAAGTAGAGTAGTGGTGTCAGGCTATGTATGCTAAGGAAGTTCTCTCTCTCATACTTTTGTGTTATGGAAGTGGATACAAGAGTCAGTAGATGCTGCAAGTATGAACACCAAAGCCAGCAGATACAAGAAACTGCAAAAGCACTTCCATATTGAAGAGTTGGAATATGGCTCACCTCCACCTTCATCAACTTAAGCAACCTTAGGGCTGCATTTGATCATTTATATCACTCCACATTTCCTTCCATAGCTATGTGAACACACACCAAGAGTCAACATGTGTAATGGTGAAGAGAATGGACTTAGGGTCAGGAACCCCTGGGTTTAAATCCCAGCTCCATCACTTCCAGGCTGTGTGACCATGGGTGAGGTGCTCAACTCCCTAAGCCTAGTTTCCTGAATAAAACCTATAAAATGGAGATGACAATAAGAATTCTCATGGGGTCATTTCTTTCATTCAACAAATAGTTACAGTTACTGTTCCATGCACTTGGAGATAGAACAGAAAACAAGCCTGACAAAATCCCTGCCTTCACAGAGTTTATACTACCATCACTCCGATGGGGATAGACAACAAACAAGTAAATAAATATGTAAATAACCTAACTGTTGGGGGCAGCTTGGGGGAGAGGAGGTAACACCACACTGGATGCTCAAGGGAGGCTGGCTGAGGAGGGGGGTTTGAGCAGAGAGCTCAGTGATAGGAAGGAGCCCGCCACAGGGAGCTCAGGGAGGAAAGACGAACAGACAGAAGCCAAGTACCATAAGGTTCTGGAGGTGGAAACAGCTCAGGTGGTTGTTGGGAGGCTGAGGAGTGGTAGGGAAATCCTAAACCTCAATAAACAGAAGAGGCAAGAGGGAGCGATTGAGTTTGGAGAACACAGGGTACGGGAGAGGATGAGGAATCAGTAGAGGAGACCTAAGGTCAGAGACCAGGAGAGGAATCAGGAGAACTGTGGTTCTGGGGGTCAAGGGGAGGGAGATTTTCAAGGAGGGGGAACAGTCAAGGACAGTGAACACTTGTTGGCTTCTGGAAGGGCTGTTTCCACTCTCAGCTCTCAGTGAGCTGATGAGGACAAGAGTCAAGTAGGGGGTGGGGGAATCCCACAAGGAGAAGCCTGCAGCGGTATGCCCCTTCCCAACAATGGATGTTAGTTTTTAGAAATCTACTGAATTAATTTTGGTTTCTGCCTATCTGGACTTTATATTTTATCTGTATTTTTTTTAACTAAACATTTCTATTGTAAAAATAATTCAATGAAGTCAGTACGAAAATAGAGAAAAGTGAAAAGAGGAACAGTCATGTATGGTCCCACCACTCAAGACCAGCACTGCAAATATCGTAGCATAAGTTCTGTCTTCTATGCTTTTATTTAACATTAGTGGAAATCATACTATACTACAATTTTATGTCCTGTTTTTATAAGCATGATATCATATGAATTTTTTCACGTCATTCTATGTTTGGCAAAGTATGTGTTTAAAAAAAACTTTTTGTTATAATATACGTATTCACTATAGAATAATTGGAAAAGAAAGAGGACAAAAGCCACCCACAGTATCATCACTCAAAGACAGCATTGTTAATTAATTTCTAGGCTTTTTTCTAGGCAATGATTTTTTAATGTTTTTATTTTATCAAAGTAACACATGAACATGTGTTAAAAATTTAAATAGTACAAAAAGGCTACTAAAGAAAATCAACTATCCCCTGCCCTATTTATTCTCATTTCTTTTTTCTTTAAAAAAATTTTTTTTTGGCCATGCCACACGGCATGCAGGATCTTAGTTCCCTGACCAGGGATCAAACCCGTACCCTCTGCAGTGGAAGAACAGAGTCTTAACCACTGGACCACCAGGGAAGTCCTCCTTTTTTAGCTGATGATTCATCCTCCTTTTTTAGATGATGATTATTCTGATAGTTACCTTCAAATTACCATTATTTCCTGTGGTATCAATTTTGGACATTATCTGTAGCTGCCTCTATAATACATGAAAGTTTAATTCACTTAGCACCAAACTTCTTCCACTCTTTCCACATAGTTATGTCAATATTTTTAGTTGGTTATCTGTATAGCTGTATATACTATACCTATATTTTATTTCTTATTCTGCCAACTATGGACAGTACTTCTTCACTTTCCATTTTATATGATAAAGATATTAGGGCCCCACTCTTTCCATCAACTCTTTTCTACCTTTCTCTCCCCAAATCCTTTAAACATGGTTATAATTTTACCACGCTACTTATTTTTATTTTTTATTTTTATTTATTTATTGGCCACACCATGCAGCTTGCAGGATCTTAGTTCCCCTACCAGGGACTGAACCCAGGCCACTGGCAGTGAAAGTACCAGGTCCTAACCACTGGACTGTCAGGGAAATTCCCTTTGCTAATTTTGCATTCTGCTTTGTTCACATAAAGATTTGTTTGTTTTAGTCATAAATTACATACAGTAAAGGACAATGATTTTTATTTTTATTATTTTTGGCTGCACTGGGTCTTCGTTGCTGTGCGCAGGCTTTCTCTAGTTGCGGTGAGCGGGGGCTACTCTTCGTTGTGGTGTGCAGGCTTCTCATTGCGGTGGCTTGTCTTGTTGGGGAGCACAGGCTCTAGGCGTGCGGGCTTCAGTAGTTGTGGCTTGCGGGCTCTACAGTGCAGGCTCAGTAGTTGTGGCGCACGGGCTTAGTTGCTCCGCGGCAATGTGGGATCTTCCTGGACCAGGGATCAAACCCGTGTCCCCTGATTTGGCAGGCGGATTCTTAACCACTGCACCACCAGGGAAGCCCATACCTGTATTTTTGTTGAAGAACATGTGGACTGTTTCCAGTTTTGGCCATTATGAACAATGCTGCTCTGAACATTCTTTTGGTGATTAAGGCACTCATTTCTATCAAATATGTTTCCGTGAGTGGAATTCTTGTGTCGCAGGGTAGGTGTATGTTAAGCTTTAATAGATACTACCAAACTGTTTTCTAAAGTGGTGGCACCACTCCCAACAGCAATGTGTGAGAGTTCCAATTGTTCCTCATCCTCACCAGCACTTAGAATCATCGGTCAAAGGATGATTAAAATTAAAAGCAATTCTAGCCCTTTTGGTGGGTATATAACGGCACCTCACATCTGTATTTCCCCAGTGACTATTAATATTTAGCACCTTTTTATGCTTCTTGAACATTCGGATATCTTCTGTAGAAAAGTTACTGTTTAGGTCTTTTTCACTTTTAAAAATTGTGTTCTTTTTCTTTCTGATAGGAATTCTTTATATATTATGGATACGAGTCTTTTGTTGGGTATTTGTATTGCAAATATCTTCTCTCCGTCTGAGCATGCCCTTTCATTGTCTTAATGGTTTTCTTTGTCAAATGGAAATTCTTAATTTTAAGGAAGTCCAGTTTATCAATTTTTTTTCTTTATGATTAGTGCTTTTGTGTCCTATTTTAAAAGGATCTTTGCCTATCTCAAAGTCATTAAGGTATACTTCTCTGTTTTCTTCTAAAAACTTTATCGTTGGGCTTCCCTGGTGGCGCAGTGGTTGAGAGTCCGCCTGCCGAGGCAGGGTACACGGGTTCGTACCCCGGTCCGGGAAGATCCCACATGCCGCAGAGCGGCTGGGCCTGTGAGCCATGGCCGCTGAGCCTGCGCGTCCGGAGCCTGTGCTCCGCAACGGGAGAGGCCACGGCAGTGAGAGGCCCGCGTACCACAAAAAAAATAAAAAACAAAAAAAACTTTATTGTTTTAACTTTCACATTTAGGTATTTTTGTATGATGTGAGGGAGGGGTCAGTGTTCTTTTTTATCACTTTGCATATTAAACGAGATGCAATTAACCCAGCACTTTCTCAAAAAGAATCCTTTCCCCCTGAATTGTAGTGAAGCCTTTGTCATAAATCTGATGACCATAAATGTGTGGATCTGTTAATAAGTTTTTCTGTTTTTTAACAGTGTTAACACATTTTTTTTAATATTAGTACATAGTCTTTGCAAAAATTTTTTTATGGTATGCACAAATTTTTCACACCTGCATAATATTCTATTGAGTAGTTTACATAATAATTTCAGTATTGTTGGACATTTACGTTTTTTAAAATGTAGGGCTATATATTACTGTTATTTTGCTCTTCTCTGGCTGCTAGGCAGGTTGACTATTTTCCCACTTCCTGAACTGTGTTAGTATCATTTTCCCATTTGCCTTCTGTTTTTGTTATTTTCTTCATGTAATAAAAATTTTAAACTTGTGTACACATTTATTAAACATGCTTTCCCCCAGTCTGTTTGCTGCCTATATATTTTTTTAACATTCAGAAGTTTAAACTCTTTATGTCAATTTTGACCATCGTTCTCACTGTGATTTCTTGGATTACACCTAAGCTTAGGTAGGTCTTCCCTCTCCAAAGTCTTGATGCAGATACAATTCTCTCTTTTCTTTTCCTTCTCTCAATTTTCCCTGTTTGATTTTTAAAGGTTTATCTCTTTAATCTATCTGGAATTATTTTGATATATGGAAGGCTTTATGTGTATCTCATGATAAAACAATCGTAATTGTTTTAAATCCACATTTTTATTGTATAAGGGTAAAATTGTGTCAGCCCCCACCCCATGATGTTTATATTTTTAAAGTTTCAAGGAAGGAAGGTAAAGTCTCTTTTTAATAAAGGACTGCAACCAGGTGTTTTTTGGCTTTTGTTTGTTTTGTTTTGTTTTCTTAATGTTTAAAATTTGCAAAGCCTACTGGAGCAATATCTGTAGAGGTAATTGAGAAAGAGGCAACAGAGTTAAACAGCAACAGCAATGCCAAGCCAGTAATTTGGTCACCCAGAGGGCTGTATCCTAATTAAGTGGAGGCGGGGTGGAGGCAGGAATGGGGAGGAGGGAAGAAAAATAGCACAGTCCTGTCTTTTGAGGCCTGTAATAGAATGGAAAAGCTTACTACTGACTTCAGAAGTACAACTTGGGACCTGGAATCCAAGGGCCACCTTCCCCATGGCAGGTCCTCTGGATTGATCACAGACCTAACTGTGGTCAGAGGTAAAGGGCCTCTTGGCTAAAGTAAACAGAAACAGAGAGAAAAATGTGTGCCCTGAAATAAGAACAACCAGGATCAACATATTTTTTGACAAATTCACCTTTGTCCTGGTTGCTCCTTGTGGTGCCACCAGGTATGACTGACCCAGATGACAACTCAAGTCTTTACTGTGGTATGGTCTCCTTCCTCCCTGTTTTGGTGTCAGCATTAATATCTCGGCCTGAGCTGCCCCCAGTCACCAAAACATAGGGCAGACCAGCCAATGCCTTCCTCATACTTTACTCCCAATGTAATAAGACAGTGGCTTGGACTCTGGCAGTCTTCCCTCAATTCATCTGTCATCTAGCCAGTTAAGTGGCTTAAAGGAAGGAGTCTGCCAACTAGGGAAGAGACTTGGATAAATGAGGGTCCAGGCTTAGTCACTGAGGACACAGAACCCTTTGTTTAAAACTAATTGTTGCATTGGTTAGAAAATGTTCAGAAACAAATATTGTGACTCTATTAATGTTTTCCTGTTAGCAATGGTGAGGCCAGAGGAGCTTCACTGGTGTTTGTTGAAAAATTGTTTGTTATCCTCTGACCATTATCAGGCGAGCTTGTTTAAAATGTGGATTACTGGGTCCATCCCAGATCTGTTCCAGATCTGTTGAAACAGCATCTATGCGGATAGGGCCTGGACAGCTACTTTTTAACAACTCCTCAAATGACTTCAATAAACACTAAAGAGAGCTACTGGGCCACATTTAATGTAAGACTAAGTGTGAGGCCAACGTGGGTCATATGTCCTTGGAGTCTTTACTCATACCCATTTCTTTTGTTAAAGTCCCTTCCTATGTCCCAGTTTTGTGACATAATTTTTGAAATCAAATTTAAACAGTTCTAAAGTAAACCAAGAGTTATATTCTGCTTTAATTATAATGTTAATTGGTCCTTGTTCTGCTAGCAAAACACCTGACACTGAAATAGAAAACTGAATAAACCCTGTTGACCTCCTAATTTAGAATTTTTGCTAATTATGTACAAACTTGTTTGGTGTCTATATCCTGGTTCAGATAAGCCTTACCATACCTAGAATTATCTGGTCTAGTCTCTCATGAATGCAGAAGAATGACTATTTCTTAGTCACATGTTGGATACTCTAGATCTAAGAAATAGCCCATCTTCTGCATGAGAGGGCCTAGACCAGGTCATTCTAGATATGGTAAAGCAATTTAGATCCACATGAGGAAGCCCACATCTTCTGCTCCTCAGTCCTGATCTTCAGCTCACTGGAGTCTGCCCTCTCTTTCAACTCTAGCATCGGGCCCTGTGGAAATTTCTCTCACGGTCATCATGACCTTGCTTGCCCTGGGCTCAGTTGCCATCTTCCTGGAGGATGCTGTCTACCTATACAAGAACACTTACTGCCCCATCAAGAGGAAGACTCTGCTCTGGAGCAGCTCTGCACCCACGGTGAGGGCCCTGTAGCTGCCTTTTGAGAGGGACTGGAGGGGAGGCAGGGTCCATCTTGAGGATTCCTTTAAACTCAACAATTCAAGTTGCCTTCCTCTACCACCTTAGGGTGAGGGTTTTAGTCTGATATCTGCAGTCAGGACCCCATGCCTGGAAGGTCAACAGGCAGTGGGATGGAGCGTTTGAAATATCTTAGAGCCACAGAAACAGCTGAAGAACCCTCTCAGCCCACCGGCAGCCTCACTCGCTACTCCCCTGCTACAACATTGCAAGCCTCCTTCTTGGACACACCAACTCCCTGTTCCTCAGAGGGTAGGAGGAAAAGAACCTTTTCCCATGGGGTCATGCTCACTCTACGCTTATGTCATCGGTCTTTTTAACTCGCTCCCACAGCTATTAGATAGGTCTTTGGCATGTTCCCAGGTCATAAAATGGGACTTCTCTTTCCATGTGGTGAGCTCTGTCTGTTTGGGGGGAAGAACAAAGCCCCTGAAGTCCTTTCCTGCCAGATGACATCTGCCTGGGCCATCTCAAGACATCAGATGCTCTAATAACATCTTAAAGATGAACTGACCTACTCTTACCCCAGTGATATAAGTTGAGATAGTCTTCAAAAGAGCCCCCTGACTCAAGGTCACTTTAACTAGTTATTTTTCCAGCTGGTCACTTTGAAGTAATGGTGCCTCGAATGTTTAGGTTTTGCTTCCTTGAGCCCTTGTTGTAAAAGGTGAGCACGAAGCCTCCCTCCTTGCCCTAACCAGCTCCTTGCTCTTCTCCAAGCAGATAGTGTCTGTGTTCTGCTGCTTTGGTCTCTGGATCCCTCGTGCCCTCATGCTCGTGGAAATGGCCATAACCTCGTGAGTGTCCTGCCCTGCCCCCAGCTGAACTGGATATCCTTCTGCGGTCCCCCACTCTGCTCCCCTCAACCCCAGGACTCCAGAGTCCATGTCTTCTTTTATCCCCTATCCCTTCCATAAATCCGTGCAAACCAACTGATCATAAATAGAGCCCTTGAACTTCCAGTTCATCCTCAGGCACCATTTCATTCCCACAGCCTGAAATTGCCCTCTTCCCACCCTGTCCTCTCTCTCACTTCCTCTTAGGTCACACACTCAAAACGCCTAGCCCCTACCTGATCCCCTCAGGAAGCCCCACCTCTCCCTGGCCCCTTTGCAGTCTGTTTTTCTTTGGCAGGAAGGGCTGTCCTATCAGCTGCTACCACCTCCCCTTCTGTGTACTCTCAGGCCCACCTCTCCCCCAACTCCAGGTTTTATGCGATGTGCTTTTACCTGCTGATGCAGGTCATGGTGGAAGGCTTTGGTGGGAAGGAGGCAGTAGTAAGGACACTGAAGGACACCCCAGTGATGATCCACACAGGCCCCTGCTGCTGCTGCTGCCCCTGCTGCCCACAACTCATGCTCACCAGGTAAGGTGGGAGGGAGAGGCCGCCTGGAAGAACAGGTTAGCCTCTTCCTGCACTCTCCCAAGAGCCTCTGCTGGCTCTCTCAGCCCTGCTTCAAGCCTCATGGAATTAGGCTTTTATGGAACAAACCCAGTGATGAAAGGGCGGGCATCCCGCAGCCAGGGTCCACACACTGGGCACCCACGCAGGGGTAAGGGGAGCAGAGGAAGGAGAACTCCAAAGTTCCCATCACTTAAGCTCACTGTCCCCTACAAACTTTACCACACAGAGCAAACTGGATTTTGGACTATTTACTTTCCCCTTCCGTCTATTTCGGTTAATGAGGTTGGGGTCAACACTCAGTTCTTACTCAAAGGCAGCATTCTGGTCTGAGGGTGAGTGGGAGGCAAGAAGGAGGGTTCCCAACTCTCTCAACATTCTGGCTTCTTCCGAAGTCCCCATCCATTTGACCATGTTGATGTCTATGATGGTGGAGCCCGGTGAGGGAGCTGGAAGGTCTTCTTGGGGTGGGTGGTTTGTGGGTCCATGGTCCTAACCCTCTTCCCACTTCAGGAAAAAGCTTCAGCTGCTGATGTTGGGCCCCTTCCAGTATGCCTTCTTCAAGATAACACTGAGCCTGGTGGGCCTGTTTCTCCTCCCTGATGGCATCTATGACCCAGCAGATGTAAGTCAGGAGTAAGGGGCAGCAGAGGCCAAGATTCATTAAATACCTGTGACTCTAGAAGGAATAGCTGGAGCCAATATCCCCTAATTCAGAGCCCCAGGAATGGGGTAGCCCCAGAGACAGGGTGGCTGTGGAAAAGTAGAGGCTCAGGGACTCTGATGGGGAGAGAAGAAATGGGAAGGGGCCAAGGCTTTGGGGCTTTTTTACCTTTCCCACCATGGGAGAGGGGAAATAAAAGGAGAAAAGGGCTTGCTTCCTCATTGACTACTTTCTGGCCTGCCACCAGATTTCAGAGAAGAGCACAGCTCTATGGATCAACGTTTTCCTTGGTGTGTCCACCCTGTTAGCTCTGTGGACCCTGGGCATCCTTTTTCGTCAAGCCAAGCTGCACCTGGGCGAGCAGAACATAGGAGCCAAATTTGTTCTGTTCCAGGTAACTATACCCTGGGAGAGAAAAGATGGTTAATAATGAGCCACAAATAATAGGGGTTAGGAGCTGAGACTAATAAAGGATAAAAGTGGGTCCGGGAATCTTCTTAAGCCTTAGGTTTCCTATGAGATTTGGAAAAGAATCCCTGCCCTTTCCCAGTTTTTGCTTTCCTGTGCTTTAATAGCTTCCAAGCATTGCTGTAGCAAAATATCACAAACTGGGTGGTTTAAAGCAACAGAAATGTGTTGTCTCACAGTTCTGGAGGCCAGATGTCAGCGGCCCGTGTTCCCTCTGAAAACTGTGGGAGAACCCTTCCTTGACTATTCCTGGCTTCCGATGGTTTGCAGCAATCCTTGGCATCCCTGGCATGTCACATGGCATTCTACCCTCATGTGTCTGTGTCTTGTGTCTCTTTTCTTATAAGGACATCAGTCATATTGGAATAAGGAAGGACCCACCCTACTCCAGTATGACCGCATCTTAACTAATTATGTCCAATTAGTTACCAAACCAATGATACTTTTTCCAAATAAGGTCACATTCTGAGGTACTAAGGGTTAGGACTTCAATGTATCTTTTTGCAGGACACAATGCAACCCATAACACATGTATTATCAAACCTTAATTTCTTATACCTTTGCTTTTTTCTTTTCTTTACTACCCATTACTTCTAAAAACCTGCAATTCATCACCACCAGAAACATCAGCATTATCACAGCTACAACTATGAAGTGTCTATACCACATACTAGGCACTTTTCATACATTAATTACATTTAAATTCACTATAATCCTCAGAGTCATTATTATTTCTGTTTTACAAATGAGGAAACTGAGATGTTATGGGGCTTGTTCAAAGGCTCATAAGGGATGGGACTGGAATTTAAACCTAGATCTGTCGACTCCCAGACCCACATCTCTTCTTATCACACTGCCTCTTCATCTTCACATCTTTTCTGACAATTCTCTAAAACTCACGTTTGTTTACTTTTTACACTTTCCATTCTCTAAGCCCAGAGACAACCTTTCCACCAAATGCAGTGACTTCTAGCCCAATATTGTTTCCCTTCTCACTTCATTCTTTCTGTCTCCTTGCTGGGCCCTTCTCCTATTCCCAAGGCACAATGACTCCTTTACAGTTAACAGAGTGATTTCACAGAAATTCTCATTTGATCTAAGCAGGTGCCGCTTACAGGCACATAGTAGGTAGAATTGGAGGGTCCAGAGGAAGACAGAGGACAGAAGAGCCTAAAATAGAGTAAGGGACTGAAGGGGCACAGAAAGGATCTGGGCCCCAGAAGCACTCAGGGTCAGGCTAGCGGGTAAAAGCCCTGTGATTGCCGAGCCTGCCCATGATTATTGTGGGGAAGCCTAGAAAAGCCAAGTCTGCCCTGAAGAGGCTGTGCTTCAGAAAAGTGTACTCAGAGAGGGCAAGTACAAGACACATCTCAAACACAGCAGTGGGCCAGCTGGCCTCAGTGCCGGGGATGCTGAGCCCCTACCCTCACTTCTCTTTTCTCTTCTGCAGGTTCTCCTTATTCTGACTGCCCTGCAGCCATCCATCTTCTCAGTCTTGGCCAACGGTGGGCAGATTGCTTGTTCGCCTCCCTTTTCTTCTAAAATCAGGTCTCAAGGTGAGCACGTAGGAGCTCCTATTCTATTTCAGGAAGGGCAAAAGGGGGAGGTCAGGGAGGAGAGGAACTTAGAACGGAAGTTGGGCCAGCCAATCTCAGAATACTCAGAATGTTCTGCTCAGAATACTGAGAAAGGAACGTGCAAGAAATCTAGCAGAAGCTCTAAGCAGACTATGACCTCTCTGATCACAGAGAGGAGAACTGCAATCCCACAGCTTGAGGCCAGCCCTGATGGCCAACCCAGGAAGCCATGGGTTCAACCCTCAGCTCCAGGGAGAGCAATGGGTGTGGTTAGGAAGCAGAAGTCATGCTGATGAAACATGCAAAAGAAATGTTTAGTGCTAGCCTCAAATTGCAGGAGGTAGAGGGCCAAGTTCTGGCTCTGGCTCTACTATTAACCTGCTATGTTACCTGTGACAACTTAATATCTCTAGGTCCTGGTTTGAGGACAAATTGGAGAAAGTGTTGTTCAACTCATATGCCAAGGCTGCTAGTGGTATACCACCTCTGTAAGTTAGTATAACCTACATTATATTTTGCCCCATGCTGCAGTGATGAACTGCCACCTCCTCATCCTGGAGACTTTTCTGATAACCGTGCTCACACGAATATACTACCGAAGGAAAGATGACAAGGTTGGATATGAACCTTTCTCTTCTCCAAACCTGGATTTGAACCTCAAAGCTGGAGGTGGATTGCTTGGACAATGAAAGAGACACTGCACTCATTAGATGGGCACAAGATTTCTTTACTGTTCCTCAGCTTTGACCAAATGGGGATGGATTCCATTGTCAGAGCAAGCTGGCTAATGGTATACACTTGACTGTAGACACGAATGTGAACTATGCAATAGGATGAAATTGTTTTGGATCTTGCCTGAGGAAGGTATTTTAAGTTTTATAATAAACAAACAGGATGGAGTTTGATGTTCTACAACTGGGCACACTGCCTCTGTGTGTGCCACTACTAGCCCATAAAGCTTGTATATTAAAAGGTTACTCTGAGGTTTCCCAAAGCAAATGAAAGGGGGAAGAGTATGTGATAGTTTTACTGGTATAATAACAGGAATAGAACTCAGCCAGGCAAAATAGTATCAGCCCAAACTCTCGAAGAAACCAGGCTTCTGAAGAACAGATGAAAGGTGTTCTTTCCCTTACAGATGTGTCAGTAGGGCACTGATGACATTAGACCTGGGAGATCTGGATCAGCCTCCCTTTGTGGGACAATGGCTTTTTTAGTCTTCTGTACCAAGCAGCAAAAGGAATTCCGATAATATGGTCATGGAGTTATTATGGAGAGACAAATTAAGATGCAAAAGCAAAGGAAAGTGATCATACAGGTAAAACCCCCAAATTAGGATGCAAAAGCAAAGGAATTGATAGTACAGGTAAAAGCCCCAAATACATAAAACACATCATACACATGTATACAAGGTCAAAAACACAGAAAATGGAACATTACATAAAATCACTTTTCCTTTATTTGGCTAATGACAAAAGCCAAAATAACTGAACAATTTAATAACACTCAGACAGGAAAGCAATATACTGAACACCAATTGAGGAAAACGTCCTTGTGGACACCGGCACTGGTGATGGGGCCAACATTCATGCCAAGGCCAGAATTTTTTTCCAAGACTCGTTCTGTTCAGGATCCTCAATATAAAACAACTCAACCAATCAAGTCTCTGTGTTCAAAGCAGTCAGTGCCTCCCTAAGAAGGGTGGGAAAGCCCACTTGGAAGCTAAAAACACCACAACTGGAGTCATCCTAATGTTAAATCAAGTACTTTTGTTCTCTACCCCAATCTGAATACTAACATTAAACTTTGGCAGAGTATCTTTCTCCTTTGTTTTAAAGAAAATTAACATTTAATAGTATAATCCCAAGAACATGTTCTACTTACTTGGAAAAATAATAGCTAGGGACCACTCTTTATCCCATGACAATCTATTCTGTGAGAGAAAACAAGAACAATCATTGCATGACCTTGAAAAATATAACTTTAAAAATACTTATATTGGTAAGGTTAAAAAAAAATACCATTAGTTAAAAACATTGTTAAGGGAGCTCTTTTCCTACCTGTACTGATTCAACTTCTGGTGATAGTTTGTGCTGACAGAAAATGTAAAAGCTATGGCTTTTAGGGAATTAAACAAAAGCAGTGAAATATACTTGATTTGGAAAGATTTTAGATATAGGGTCTGGAACAGGATTAAAAAGGCAATGAGCTCCAGAAAAACAAAAGCTACCCATACATCAAGAAACAGAATAAAAATCACTGTGAAGAACCATTATGGAGGGAATATTCAAAGACTGCCTGGACAGCTGTGTGGTCAAAAGTAAGAAAAATGTAACTCAGGTGCTGCCTAGGAAGTTATCAGTGATCAGAAAAGGTCAAAAGCTCTCTTGACCTCCCTCAAATTTTTTCTCTCATTCAAGGTTTTCAACCTCCTTGCATCCCCAACCTTCTTACCCAAGCCTCAGCAAGATAATGGTCTTTGGCTCTAGCTATCAGAAACAGCTGCAGCAGTACAAATGATCCATTTTTATTCCTCTACAATTTCAACCTCCAACCTTCAGTGCTACTGAGTGTAGTGTATGAAAAAAGCAAACTTTTTGCCCAGCTCATCTCAAGGTAACTGCTGAAATGGCACCTCCTCAGCACCGGCTACAGGGCTTCTGTCTCCATTCCCCTTCTATCTTACAGCGAGAGGCTCTGAGGCCAACCAACTTTTTTTTTTGGCTGCGTTGGGTCTTTGCTGCTGTGCGTGGGCTTTCAATAGTTGCGGCAAGCAGGGGCTACTCTTCGTTGTGGTGCGTGGGTTTCTCATTGAGGTGGCTTCTCTTGTTGCAGAGCACAGGCTCTAGGCGTGCGGGCTTCAGTAGCTGTGGCACGTGGGCTCAGTAGTTGCGGCACGCGGGCCCTAGAGCCCGCGGGTTTCAGTAGTTGTGGTGCGTGGGCTCAGTAGTTGTGGTTCGCAGGCTCTAGAGCACAGGCTCAGTAGCTGTGGTGCATGGGCTTAGTTGCTCTGCAGCATGTGTGATCTTCCTGGACCAGGGTTTGAACCTGTGTCCCCTGCATTGGCAGGTGGATTCTTAACCACTGGAAGCCAAGCAACTTTTAAGGCTCTCCCATTTCTGCCACATTTGATCTATTCAGGCTGACAGCTTTGTGTGTGGGATTCAGGGAAACAGCTAATTAAAATTAATGTTAGAAGTTAATATTAACAATAATATTTAAAGATTTACAGATCACATGCATGGTTGTGGAATGCGAACCTCTAACCTCATTTAATTAGGCACAGATGATCAAACAATGCATCATCCCAATAGCTTCTTCCACCCACCCACCCTTGTCCGGCATGTAGGATCACATTTATCCCAAAGTATCTAGCATGCCACGCCATAAAATTTTTTGCTTTCAGTCAAAATTATTTGAAGATATACTAGTGTTAGGAGACTGAGGCCACAGAGGTTCACCAAAAGGGGTGAGAGTTTTCCAAGAACATGTGCACATGCTGGTGCTAGCAGTCTCATGGAGCTTGTCAGCCTAGAGGTCATATTCCAAGGACAGGATATGCCCAAAGCAGCCCACTTACAGAGCGGAGGAGAAGGACCAAAAACTTAAGATCCAGACAATACACGTGAGAAGAGTGACTGCAGGGAGGAAAATCATACTCTGGGCACCTCATTTTCCAAATACACTTGGATAACATGTGTACTTTGAGAGAACACGTAAGTGGGCTTCAGTGGTGATTTCACTGCTTTCCTATTGACAGAAACGGGCAGAATTCCCTAAGAGGCAAGACTGAAGCAGCAAGTTAAAATATGTGATCATATCAGCTTGATCATATCAAGCTGAGTAATATAGGAAAACATTAACTTCAACTGTTCCAAAAAAAGGATTCCAAGCCAAAGCTTGTGTAAACCAGATTTGATAGTAAAAATAGCACTTCATGAGAACATTTAGAAATGTAATTTTCATAGGCCGTCAGGACAAGAGGTTTCCCCCTCTTTGTCCCTCTACTCTGCTGTGCTCTGCCTCTCTGGATGATCTGAGGACCTAGGTAGTCCTGCTGTGCAGGCAGGCAGTGATTCTAGTCACCGATCCTCAGGCAGAAGAGCAAGTTTTAACAGAAGGTGTTTGGGGGGGGACTATGAGATGCTCACAGCCCTAGCAGAGGGGCAAGGAAAGATAAGATGTGGTTTTCTTAGCTGAAAACACTAAAACGCCACCCCCACAAGGGGTATTTATGAGTGATGGGATGGTGCCTGGACATAAGCAATTTTTCACCCTGAACCCAGCTACAGGATTATGATAGATGATGATCTGCTAGGTCATGTACTGTAGGATGCTAGAGGTTTAAAAGGAGCTTATGCTCAACAGCAAGTGTTAAGCTTCAGCATTCTCTGACGTGAAATTTAAGCAGTGAATCCCCTGGGCAACATACCAGGGGAGGTGGAACCAGGCAGAGTGAGAGGGAGGGAACCTACCACACTCTTGTAAAGTGAGCCCTTGCTCGGTGACTTGCTGGAAGGGCAGCAGACGGGAGTCCCTGCCAGCTGCCAACTCTCAGGGGAAAATAAACACCTCATAGAGCACTGGTTCCAGTCAAGGACACTCTTAAGAGGGGAAGAGGTCAAGAAAAGGCTTTAGAAAGGGGTGTGTTTCCTTATGCTTTTGTGCCTATGTTCTGTGCAAATCTCTCTGAATATTCGATATGGCTATGAGCAACATGGATTAACAGATCATGTTCAAACTGCAGACATTTACAAAGTATCCTCTGTAAAAAGCTAGGTAATAAGTATTAAAATAGGAGTCACAGGGCCAGGGACTTACTCTCAGGAAGAAAATTAATCAAAACTGACTTTGCATAAGATTGAGTATTGTCCCACTCCCCTCCTTAATCAGACTAAACCTGGAAGTGTTCCTCCCTTTAAAGGTAGATTACAGGAAAGAGATTGACAAGAGCTCCCAAATAACTGGGCAACAGAGTTTTCTGAGAAGATGAACACAGCAGAAAAACCGTAGCAGATGCCATGTGGTCTGGTTCCATCCCCATCAGTGTCTTCATGGACCCCATTGGGTCCAATAAGAAACTCCTCAGGGAGCAAGAAAAGTTAAACTCAGATCTCCTTCTTCCCATAGCCACATTGACACATGTGCCAGCAGTACACTTAGGGGATTTGTGACTGTTACTCAGCTTTTTGCTTTTTTTAAAGGAAACCAAAATTATGATATTTCCCCTCCAAATCACCCATCAGCATGGCTCATTGCCTGAAGGACTTGGCAAAACAGTTTGCCTCTTTGCCTCAGAACGGAAGGCAAATACTATAGTGTATCAGGAAGAAAAGGCCTCTGGGTATTACACCGCTTCCTTCTGCCCACTCCTTGGGGGCAAAAAATTAGTTCTATTTACTACATTTGAAAGACTAATTTTTTAAAAATTAATAAAAATGACAATTTCCCTGTCAAGATCACATGAACATAAACAGTAGAGCAAAGTCCATGGGGAAGGTATATGGATGCCAAACAGGCTTCTAAGATGTAGTTAGCCTCTTTCTTGGTGGGGGTGGGTGATGTCTCTCAGAGGATAGGCTGTCTGGTCCCCCCATCCTAAGTACTCTTGCCCCAATTGTCTTTCCTTTGTAGCTGTCCTTAGGTTTAGTGTTGGGATCACAATTCAGAATTCAACAGAGAGCTTCTGAAGGTGATGGGACAGAGGGAGGGGAGAGGAAAGGAGAGATGAAAAATTAGTCTTCTTCATCCTCACTGATATCATAGGCTGCAGACTTGTGTCTGGAGAGGTTTGCTGGGGAGGAAGGCGGGGAAGTCTTGCCAGAGAAGGGCCACCGGAAAGAGGGAGAGGGGGAGCGTTCACGAGTGGGACTGCTGCTGGGACTCTGCCTTGGACTGATGGCCTGCAGCATCCGGCCTTTCCCCTCTTTCAGCATATGTTTCTGGGGAGACCAAAAGAAAGAGTTAGAAGAAACCTATGGATCCTACTGAAGCACCACTGGAGGATATGAGACTTCAAATTATCACGAGTGCCCTCTGTAATGTCAAAAGTGATCAAGTAAGCCAGAGGAGGAACATAGCTATAATCCTAAGCAATTTCCTCTCCAAAGTGCTCTATGCTATACTATGTATCTAAGGGTTCCCACCTGCTATCCACTGTCACCCAATCCTTGACCTCTACGTCAAAGGAATTCTTAAAAGGCTACTTGGGTCTGTAGTCCAGGCTGTAGGCAAAAACAAAGGAATTAACTCAGACAAAAGGGTACCTATCCTAGTTTTGGAGTTCTCTGAAGAGAAAATTCCATACACTCCCAGAATAATCTATTCTGGCATCCAAACACCCTCACAGTCAGATCGTTCCTGATATCCTAGGGCTCATCTGCTCATAGCTACACAGGCACCTTTTATTTGGCTCGAAAAGACCCTGCTACTCCTCAAGGACAGAATTCCCACCATACCCAACGGTCCTGCAGCAGCTGTGTGTAGTGCAGGCAGCTTTCCTTTTACTGCTCTTTGCTCTTTCCTTCCCTTCCACCTAAAACTATAATGTAGAAGCAAGCTGGGCAAGGCTACTCACTTATCTTGTCACCATATTTGGAGGTTGATAGCTGGCAAAATTATTTAGGAGAATGTATAACCTCTTTCTGTAAAGATTTTTAAAAACTTTCTGGGGATAGTGGAAATATAGTTCTGCCGAACAAGGGGAACAGATTAGATAACTTCTTAATGTCAATGTCCCTTTCTGCTCAAGGATTCTCTAATTCCTTCCACAGCATGAGAATTCCCCAGATTTTCATGAATTTCCCTAAATTATCCAGCAAGAAAGAACATACCAGCGCTCCTTCTGGACCAAACATTTCCAGGAAACTTCCAATGAATTCTCGGGATTTCTCCTCCCATTTCTGAATGAGGTCAATGCTTTTTTCTTCTACCTTCTGAACAAATTCTTTTGACTTTTCCTCCACATCTTTCACTTTCTTCTTTACTTTGTCAACTCGCTCCTGCAAGTGGTATTTCTTCTCCTGGATAAAGAAATAACTGCTCTGAGAAATAATACTCATTCTGATCTTCCATACTAAGGGGAAGGAAAAGACTTGGTTTGGCACTCTACTGACACTCCTTTCAGTCTTGAGAATTTCACTTTAATCTATCCCATACTTCTCCAGCATAATAACAGATAAGATATGCTCTGGATGGTCATCTTATACAAAAGTGTAATAATTCTAAGATTGTAGAGCCCAGGACTAAACTAAATGTATAGTGTAAGACCAGTAACAGACAGGCACATACCAAACGAAGTCAGATTTTTTTAAGATGAAACATAAACTTGGAAGATAAACATGCCTAACAAAACCCAAACCCCATTCTAGATGGAGATGTATAGGGAGAGAGCAACAAGATCACTGCACAATATTGCCAACAATAAGCCAACTGTAACAGGTTGAAAAAGGAAATAGTGGGCCTTTTACTTAAGTAATTCATCTATTGTACTGAATTTTTTTCCTCCATCAGTGGCTTATTCTATGATTACAGAGGAGTTGTTTTTTTAATTTTTTAATATTTAGAGGTCTGTTTGCTCATTCGCAAAATAAGGATGATACTCTTTGGTCCTACAGGCTTCCCTAAAGATAAGGGAAAATGGTATGAATCCTCCCAAAGGGAGGGGAGGGGAGGAGTCTTTAGCCAAATGAAAACTATTCTCATTTCCAGATCATAAAGGGGAAGGGGAAGGCGAATATGTTTAGGATTTTTAAACATCTAAAGATAGATTCTGCAGTATAACAACAGTTAGATTGTTAACAACAGCTAGGGTTTACCTGAATAGATAAATCATATTTAAATGAAACCATTTCACCTATTCATAATTCACAGAGCTGGGAGCAAGTGAGGGAGCATGGTAAACTACTTATGTAGAAGATACAGTTAGCAGCTTTCTTCTTCTTTTTAAATCAACTTTATTGAGGTATAATTTATATACAAAATGTATAGCAGTTTGTTTATTAAGCTAAAATAAACGTGCTTTCATAAATCAAATTTTAAAAGTTAGGTTCATGTGCCTTGAGAAATTGCATGCAAAATGTTGTGTGTTACTATGCACACAGGGAGAGGATCCACAGCTTTCATCAGATTTGCAAAGATCATCCAGTCAAAAAGAACAAAGGTTAAGAACCACTGTTTTAAATATATTTGATATAAGTACTGTACTTTGTAAGTTCCACGTTCTTATTTATTTAATTGGCTGTATGTCCTTATATCGACGTGTTGATACTAGCTCATAAAGGCAGAAAATGCCTCTAGATATATCCATATGCTCTTTGTAAAGAGCCTGGCATAGCGTTATGTGCAAAGAGGTATCCACTGAGCTTTTGGAGGTGATAATAACAGCAGACTGAAAAGCAAGTTTAACTTAGATGAAGTGAGAGGCAACATGTCCTATAGGGCCAGGGAACTCTAGGATGAGGTTGGAACTCACATTGATAAAGCTGACATTGAGTTCCTTTGCCGTGTAGCCCCTCTGTAGGTTCCGTCTGGCATACACATCATAGTCGCGGACAATTCGGGTGATGATGTCTGATGTGGAGATACCTTCTGTCCTCTGTGTTGGAGCAAACATGCCTAACACAAGAACACATACAAACACTGTGACATTCTGATTAGCTCAGGCAGTAGGACTAGATGGAAACTGGGAGCCACATTCCTTTTCTTTCCTCATAAAGCAGAGTCTGTTATTACTAAGTAAAGTCTGGAAGGAACACTGAATCAAAAGTTAGTAGTAAGGAACATACAGAAGGAACACTGAAGGAACACCGAATCAAAAGTTAGTAGTAAGGAAAGGCCCTAATATTAAGAAAAATATGGGGCTGGAGAAGGGTTTCCTGAAATTAAGAGATATCAAAAGTAGATGTTTAGACTGAGAATTGATGGATATGATGCTATGCCCACCTTAACCTCTTAAGCAAAGTGCGACCTGAAACTGGATGTTAAAGTTCTCACTGTATAAATTTTCCTCTGTAAAGCAGTGATGTGGTTGAATCTCTTGTCACTGCCCCTAAGACTCCATAAAATGAGGATGCACATCAACTTACTCACCTGCTTCCTTGATGTGCTTATAAACATCATCACTCCCAGCAGAAGAGTAAGGGATGTCATCATGGGCTACAAAATCAATCTGAAAGTAAGGAAACATGTTTAAAACCCAGCATAACTGCCATTCAGAAAGAACCAGTAAACACTCTCAGGACCAGAAAAAGGACAAGGAGAGGCGAGGCCTCAAATGAACTTCTGTCTTTATCTCTCTTTGCTTTGCTCATAAATTCCATGATTCATTCACAAGCCACCCAACCTAATTATTCGTGGATCATAAACATGAAGCTAGCCAGCTTCTTTTTTAGCTATTCCTCCTGGTCTACTGGAAGTGCTACCCTCACACTGTATACCAGTCACCATGCTGAGGTAAACAGGCCTAGAGGATTTTCTGGTATGCTAGTTAGTGGGTGGAATCAAGGAAAGAAGAAAGGAAATCTCCCCACCCTCCTGGGTCTACAAGGATGGGTCAAATAGGGTTTCTAAAAATATAAGAAAGAGGTCACTTCTTTGTTAACTGGTTTCTCAGTCCATGAGATGAGTGGGAATACAAAAATAGCAACCAAGAGCACTTTTACTAGAATAGATACATCTGTACTCCTGAGAAATGCAAAGCCCAAGGCCATAAAAGACCTTTAAGTCTCAGATCTATTACTTTACTACTGTCAATACCTCTCACACTGGGATCAATTATCTTTCTAAACCTCACTCATTTACTCCTTCCTGAATAGGCCATATGCCCTTTGCTAATATAATTGCTAACACCACCACACCCAGCTCCCAGAATCCACTGTAATGTGAAGTCCGCTCATCAGGACTATGTCAGGGACTCTCGGCTAACATCTCAATTACCCATGAACAACTTGTCAGGGATCCATAGGCAGCAAATTGAAAATAAGAATGGTGAGCAAGCAAGACTCATGGTTGAGGATACACTGCTAACACGGAGGAAAGGGAATATGGAAGTTCCTCTAACCTCTTCTGCCTGGGCTTGCCTGGCTATGTTGCTGAGAATAATCTTGCTCATCACCCTTGGTACCACTGGCTGCTAAATGTTGAAGCAGTAAAGCTAGAGAATTATAAAAGTTCTGTCCTAATCCTAAACAGTTACAACAAATATCCCTTAGCTTCAGGCCTACCCAAATACTGCTTTTGAAGCACTTTGGCTACTTTTGTTCTTTCCTGCCTCGTTGAACAATTCACCTTCAACATTCTCCACACCACTGTAAGAGAACTGACAATATGCTTGCTGGTTCCTCAAGCTCAAGGGCCTCCAACATGACCTGATAAATTCTTCTCAGCTATCAGCTATAAACCCCTCTTTTGTAGGAAACGTGTTGCTTTAATGTGGGAAAATAAAAAGGAGATAAGGGTTTTTTATAATACCAACTCACTGAGAAAAAGTGAGAAACCTCCCTGGTTTCTGATCCCACATAATTTCTAGCCTGAAATCAAAAGTCTTGAAACTAAATTTAAGTCAATACAAGAGAAGTCTATGTTTATATATCTTATTTCCTGGAATGTGAACTCCTTGAGAGCATGTCTGGGGCTGTGTATACTCTAAAAAGACCGGTATGCTGTGAGGATGGATACGCCTATAATGGGGGGGAGGAGGTGCGACAGACTCACATAACTGAAGAGTTCAATTTCTTTTTTTTTATAAGATTTTTTTTTAATCATTTATTTTTGGCTGCGTCTTCGTTGCTGCGTGCAGGCTTTCTCTAGTTGTGGCGAGTGGGGACTACTCTTCGTTGTGGTGCGCAGGCTTCTCATTGCGGTGGCTCTGCAAGTTGCAGAGCACGGGCTCTAGTCGCGCGGGCTTCAGTAGTTATGGTGTGAAGGCTCAGTAGTTGTGGCGCACAGGTCCAGCTGCTCCGCAGCATGTGGGACATTCCCGGACCAGGACCCGAACCCATGTCCCCTGCATTGGCAGGCGGATTCCCAACCACTGCGCCACCAGGGAAGCCCTGAAGAGTTCAATTTCTAGCCCTGCTAGAGTGTGACCTGGTTATTTGGCCTCTCTGGCCCTGTTCTCATACGTAAAGTGGAAATAACTAATAACTACCCAATAGGATTTTTGTGGGGAACAAATGAAATATAATGGATGCAAAAGTGCTTGTAAACCATCAAACCCAAGAAAAATGTCAGAGATGACTATTATTAGAAGTAATAACACTGTTACCTCTTCTATGTGAAATTTACATAGAAGATAGAAGTAAAATAAGGCTAGTGGAAAACTAGCCATAGTACCAGAAGTCTTGAAAGTTGAAGAAATTCCAGAACAGGGAATGGAAACATGTGTTCAGTTTCTTACCCGGTGTTCTACCAGGAACTCTGGTGTCAGGGTCCAGGGGGCATTCCTCACCACCTCATCCACATAGCGGCAGTGCTGCACTGCATCATAGCGCTCATTTTCATTCATCACGGTGAAGCCTTTGAAGTTGTGTGTTAGCTCATCACTGCAAACTGAGTTCACCACAACATAAGGTTGTAAGTCAAAGTCCCCTCTGCTTAACCACTCCTCAATCATCAACCTCTCATTTCCCAACCTCTCATAACCAATCTCCCCAACCTGTATAAGAGTCTTCTGGATTTGGCTCAGTCTGGATAACAGTGCTTTTCCTAATCCAAGATACACCTTCAGGAGCAACATTCACTAAATATTTTCACACTTTGGAGAGGAGAGGATACAATGGAGGACTAAGATCTTTGGCTTTGAAATGAAACTACTGTGCATCCTGTATCAATTAACAGTTTTAAAAAATGTTTTCCTATTTACTTTTATTAGACTGGACTGGACAACATAACATTAGCTTAGCAGACTTTTGTACTTCAGTTGACTCAGAATGATAAACTGAAATCTAAAGCAAATGCTCTTCTTAAGTAGCATTTATTCTTAATGCTATTCTGACCACCCCCGCCCGCACTGGGGGTCAGACTGCAGAAACGCGGCCAAAACCAGCGAGATAAATCCTGGACGTCTCAAGTCAATGAGCTTAGAGCTTCTCTCTCCAGGTTTATACAGTTCAGGTTTTATATACTTCATGTTCTTCATATATTTCACATTTTAAAGAGGCTGCACTATATCTCTCATTTGAAAACCAACATAAGAGGCAATGTACTTGGGTTATAAAGATAGGAGAAAAGAGGCTACCATAATTTTTTTCTGGACAGCACCTAAAGTCATCAGATGTTTTCTTACCTCCCACAATGAGATATGTATTAGGGAAAAGGTTCTTTGCTTGCATCAGGGCCCGGGCATGACCAGAATGAAATAAGTCAAATATTCCATCTGCATAAACTCTCACAGGCCGTTCACCTAAATCCAAAGGAAAGAATTTATCACAGAAATACATTGATTCAATACCTCATATTTAACAAATGGAAATGGCACTGTGTGACTGTTCCACCCCTGCAGAGCCCCCTTTTAAGGTGTTCTCTGGATATTCACCTTTATTGGGGGTACTTTGGGGTTCTGAGGAATAACATCACAGGCTTCCTTGACTACAAAAACACTCTTGGCATCATATCCACTAACTCTCTTTGTTAGCCTGGTTGTACCAAACTGCTCAGGTAATTGGATTTCATGACTGCTTTTTCTTAAAGTTATTTTAGAAGTGAAGGGAAGAGTTATACAAGAGCTATATCTGAAACTTCAAAATCTTCGCCTTCGGTTTATGTTTAAACTGCAGTTATGTTTATACAGAGTATAATTAAACTATGCTCTGGCTGCCTGCTCTCTGTTTTTCAAGCTGCCTTGATTACTAATAACTAATACTTTGCTTTGAAAATAAAATACTTTGCTTTGAAGGTAAAGAGTGATGCAGAGGGGTGAGATTGCTTCACAGTCCCAGATTCACCCTTAATAACTGCTCTGTGATAACAGATGGAGTTCCTTCAAGCATTTCTCCTTGATAGTGAGCATGTTACGCTTTCTCAGTAGAGGGTGATATATCAGGTATTTGAAAATCAAATATAAATATTTTAGGACTTTATATTAGAGCCTTTCCTCTTCCCCTGTCCATTAGTGAGAATAACAGAGAACTGATTGTCAATTTATTTTTAGTGGTAGTGGACTATGAAAGAAAAGGAGGAAATGATTTCTTGGGGTACAAGCCTAATTCCAAAGCCAAATAAACACACTGAGAATGGAATTGATATAATGGTTCAGCATGCTTCAAATGATAAACCTAATGGGTCCTAGTAACATATTTCCACTACTTGAATAAAGGAAGAGCTGTTTCACTGTAGCAGCAGAAAATAATAGTAGGGGCATCTACATCATTCTTCGAAAGAAGGGCCAGAGCCTCATCAAATACACCATACTGAAGGTAAGGATAAGATACATCTCCTTCCTGCCTTGAGGACGGTGAATCAAGGGGGAGGAAACTGGTTCTCAGGAGGTTTATGGACTTTTCTTTATAGATAGCTTTATCCATACAAAAGTCGCTTTTAAACTGAGAAATTATACACTGCTGATAGAAGTATAAATTGGTACAACTCTTAAGGATGGCAATTAGGCAATATCTGTGAAAAGACAAATGACAAATGTTTATACCCTTTGGCCCAGTTATTCCAATTCTAGGAATTTACCTCACAGATATGTTTGTAAATATGTATGCAGATTGCATTATTGAATGCAGCACTGTTGGTAATAGCAAAAGTTTGGAAACAACCTAAATTTCAGTGGAAGACTGAATATGACATGATCCACCCATTAAAAGTGTGGGAAGATTTATATGTTATTTGCTTAGATATCCACAAGAAATTGGTAATACTGGGCTTCCCTGGTGGCGCAGTGGTTAGGAATCTGCCTGCCAATGCAGGGGACATGGGTTCGAGCCCTGGTCAGGGAGGATCCCACATACCGTGGAGCAACTAGGTCTGTGCGCCACAACTACTGAGCCTGCAATCTAGAGCCCGCGAGCCACAACTACTGAAGCCCGTGCATCTAGAGCCCATGATCCGCAACAAGAGAAGTCACCACACTGAGAAGCCTGTGCACCGCAATGAAGAGTAGCCCTCGCTCGCCGCAACTAGAGAAAGCCTGCACACAGCAACAAAGACCCATTGCAGGCAAAAATAAATTAAATAAATAAATAAATAAGAAATTGGTAATTCTGGTTACCTGTAAAAGGGATACTAGGTGGCTGTGAGACAGTAGTGAGAGGAAGTCATTTCACTCTGTGTCTTTTTTGTACTTTATGAATGTTAGGTCACGGGAATGTACTAATTTTATAATACAGGAAATAAAAATTTTAAATAAAATAAATACACTAATACAATGAAAAACTGAGAAATAATATGACGGATTTAAAGAGTCAGAAAAATTATAGCCCAAGCTTGCCAACCAGCCTCACTCCTTTGTAATCTTAATCTCTTTAAGCCTCAGTTTCCTCATCTATAAAACAAAGCAAAACAAAACAAAACCTGAGTAATATAATCTCTCTTCTACATCCTAGAAATCATGACCATGAAGTAACTAATATACTTCTATCTTTCCTAAACAAGTCCAGAGTGGCTATGATCTCACTTTATTTGATCCTAAAAGACAAACAATAGAATATAAAATTTGAGAATACTGTACTGTTGTTTCTACACCAAGGGCAAAGTGTGATGAGGGAGATGTAGCCAGTAAACACATTTCCTGTATAGTGGCAATAGCACAGACACTGTTGATTAAGTGGCTATTTGCCAGCAGTTAAACATCCCATATTAGGCCAAGCCACCTCTGAACCCTTTCTTGGAGCAATCCCTGATGTGCCTCTTGCCCTCTTAGCATTTCCCCAGTCAGCTTCCCAACCTCTCAATTCCCCATGACTTAACCGCAAGTCTTTGGCAAACCCAGGCCTGTATATTAACCAAATGACCAGAAGGGGCCACTGTTGAACTAAAAATCTGGGGAGAAAGCATGCGTTATCCATTCTTTTACCAAGTGGCTATTGGTCAGGATGACTATACCCTCTGATTTATATCTGTTGTTCCAGTTCACTATCAAGAGCAACTGCTTTCATTCTCAAAAATAGTCTTGATTTGGGTTACAAATTATAGTCTTTTCACTACTGCTAGACTAAGTAACTAGATGTTCTCCTTTAAGCAGAAGAGACCCGGGTTTCAATTCATTATCTCTTTTGATATATTCTCTCAAATAGCTACCACTGAAACATTCATCTTTAACAGATTTCCACTGCCCTTCAGACTTTGCCTTTTTCTTCCTTTCTCCAAGAGAACATACTGCTGGGTTTTTTTCTTGGATTACTCCAAGATTACACAAACTTCCCTCTTGTACTCCCTTAACCTCCCTAAGTGAAAACCTGGGGGCAGGGGGAGGGATGCCCCTTGAACCAGTTATTGGTTTAAAATTCACTAACTATATGGCATGTGTAGATTCTTTATTTGTTTATTCCTTGTCTGGCACTGGCATGAAGACAGTCACTTACTTGATTATTTAACATAAAACTGAACAGACAGAATAAGATAAAGGAAAAACCAGAGGTCAAGTTAGACTGGCAAATTTTACAGGCCAATTTGTGACTATCTGTTCCACCCAAACTTCAATCAGCTTGCTGATAAGCCTTCTATTATTTATAACTAATGTCTATATAAAGAATAGCACCACTCCAGGATGAAAAGAACACAAAAATGGAAAAACTTAGGTTTTTAGCTTCAATTCTATCACTAATTATTTGTTTTACTGTTTCACTTCTTAGTTTCTATGGACCTATATTCATGTATATAACGAAGAGAGTATAAAGTATATAATCTCATAAATGACTTACTTATAAAATTCTACTATTCTAAAATTTAGAAAGTAATTTATTAGTGTTTGTTAATTATAAGTTGCAAAACTTGGAAACAGTATACATATACATACATACATTTTTCCTATCACAAATGGTATGTGGCTAGATTAGCAACAAGGTGGCTAATATAACTAATGTGATCAGATCTGAGTGAGGTACTGCATTCTGAATGTGTGTCATTAGAGAGTATATGAAAAGTTCTTGCCCTCAACAGGCTCTACTATCACATCTGAATGTGATCCTTGAACTGTCTAGTGGCATTCTGAAGTCTGACCTGCCACCACTACACTGTTACATACAGCCTGTCTTTCCTTGTTGTCATTTTACTCTGCCCCATTAGCCTGCCTATTACTGGAGTAAGAGGAGCCAACCCCAAAAAATCACATCATAAACCAGAAGGGTTGTGATCAACATAAGCTATATCTAAACACTTTTGCAAAAGGAAAGCATTCTCTTTTTGAGGACCCCAAAACCATACTCCATACAGCCAAGATATAACCAAGGGGTATTGGGACCCCTAGCCTAACACTGTCCAGCATTCATTTCTATTCATATTTCAGTACTCCTAAGTTACAACAGAGAGTAAACATACTAACACAATTAAGAAGTAACTACAAATATCTTCTATATACTGAAAATGTATAGATTTGTGGCTATAACTACCTCTTATTCCCTAGTGCTTGCCTGGGTTGAGTCCAGCCCTACATTTACAGAGTAAACACTCACCACAGTAATCAAAAGAAATGAAAAAGGATTGGGAAAAAAAGGAGAAATGGAGAATTTACAGAGAAGTAAGAACAGATGCCTATAGGACTTTGTAATCATAACAAATGCTTGTGGAAGTTTCTATTTATGATAATCCCTAAAACCAACTGCCCAAAACTATCTGGAATACATATTAATAATTTATGAGGCCAGAAATTGCTACTTAATAATGTAAACTAAGTATACAAATAAAGAGTATGGGCTTTGAAAATAATAAAGCAAGTCTTTTTTAAAAAAACCTGGGGGCTTCCCTGGTGGCACAGTGGTTAAGAATCCACCTGCCAATGCAGGGGACATGGGTTCGAGCCCTGGTCTGGGAAGATCCCACATGCCGCGGAGCAACTAAGCCCATGTGCCACAACTACTGAGCCTGCGCTCTAGAGCCCACGAGCCACAACTACTGAGCCCGTTCACCTAGAGCGGTGCTCTGCAACAAGAGAAGCCACCGCAATGAGAAGCCCACTCAACACAATGAAGAGTAGCCCCCACTCGCCGCAACTAGAGAAAGCCCGCACTCAGCAACAAAGACCCTATGCAGCCAAATAAATTAATTAATTAAAAAAATAAAAATTAAAAAAATTAAAAAACCTGGGAAACTATAATATCAATAAAGATAAAATTAAGTGATAAGCATCTCCCAACTTAGGATAGCTTTGTCTGTCCTCTATCAGTCAGCAGCATCATACTAGTGCACTGACAGACAGAAAGGAAAACTTAGTGGGAAATTCTAAAGGCTATTAAAAATGTGACAGTCTGACATATTATTTGGACCTGTATAAAAACAGACAAGATTATAAACCCGCTCAGGCTAATATCTTATTGTCTCTGCTCCTCTATATCTCACCTCACAGCTGTGATGATAACAGCCCCCCCAAAAAGTGTGTACCACTGTATCTCATAGCTGTGACAAAATACTGGGAAATTAGTATACAATATAAATGAAATTTTATGGAATACAGTTATCCTCCCAAATAGAACAGCAAGTGAGATGGGAGAAACCCCTCTCAAGCAGCTTTTACAGGTAAACTGAGGGAAGAATATAGTGAGTAGGTATACATTTGATAAGTACAATTGAATGCTAAAAACAATAGTAAAACAACAAAATAATTCATCATTTACTTACAAGGAGTTCCTCTGCTGGCTTCTTCCATGGTTACCCTGACATAGGGCTTACTAAAGTCTACTTCAATTTCATCAGAAAAAGGCGCTGGCTGCCGTAAGCCCTTAAGAAGAGGAAAGTGAAGGAAAAGAAAAATTCAATGGTATAAACTAAAATACTCAAAAATGGCAGCTTTAAAGAATAATCAGTTATTCAACATGCTGTGATTAAAATTTTTCCTAAAAGTTCATAACCTTAAAAAGAAAAAAGATAAAAGCATTCCAAAATGACAAGTGAAAGTTGCAACCTTTTACCAAATGGGCAAATCATGGCATGAAAGATAAATGTCTTCATGGTGATTTCAGAATAGGACTGAGGAAGGTGGCTGAGAACCTAAGCACAGTCCCAACTAACTGGGTCCAGAATGACAGCTCCTCTGCCAGACGGCAGAACAGCCAACCCTGATCTATGTGATGAAATTGCCAAGGTTCACAAGTGCCTTTTCATACCACTTCAACTATGGGACTGGGAAGGCAAACAGCTGCCATGTGCTTTAAGTACGATCATCACTGTATAATGCTTTACACTGTAAATATGTTCTAATTCTCATTAACAGCCCTGTGAGGCAAGTAGTACAATAGTTAGTATCCTCAATTTAAAGATGAGGAAAATGAGATTCAGAGAAGTTATATGAATTGCATGCAATTACTCAGAGGCAATGCTGAAATAAAAATGTAGGTATGCTCTTTCCTCCTTAGAGGAAAGCCTTACTTAAGAGCTTTTGTTAAATCTATTCCTAAGTATTTTATTCTATTTGATGCTTTTGAACTGTTTACTTAATTTTATTTTTGGATTGGTCCTTGCCAGTATATAGAAATGCAATTGATTTGTATGTGTGTATGTGTATCAGTGTGAGTAATTTCAGTTGACTCATCTCCTGTGGCTTTGTTAAACTCAATTATCAGTTCTAGCAGTTTGTTTGGTAGATTCCTTAGGACTGTCTACATATGAGATCATGTTGCCTGTGAATAAAGACAGTTTACTCCTTTAAAATCTGGATGGCTTTAAATTCCTTTTATTACCCATTATTGCACTAGTAAACCTCTAGTACAATGCTGAATAGAGGCGGCAAAGACAAATATCCTTGCCTTGTTCCCAGTCTTAGGGGAGAAGCATGCAATCTTTCAACACTAAATTATTATCTTAGCTGTAGGTTTTTCTTAGATGCCCTTTATCAGGTTGAGAAATCTGTCTTCATTTTGTAGTTCGCTGAGAGTTGTTTTTTTTTTTGGCTGTGCCATGAGGCTTATGAGATCTTAGTTCCCCGACCAGGGATCGAACCCAGGCCACGGCAGTGAAAGTGCCTGGGTTCGATCCCTGGTCAGGGAACTAAGGACCGCCAGGGAATTCCCTGTTGAGTTTTTTAATGAACGAACATTGGATTTTGTCACATGCCTTTTCTACATTATTGAAACAATCATATTTTGGTTTTGTCTTTTATTTTATTAATTATGGTGTATTAGATTAATTGATTTTAGAATGTTAAGCCAACGTTGCATTCCTGAGTGAAATTCTTCTTGGACACATTGTATAAATCTTTTTATATGTTCTTGGACTCAATTTGTTAATATATTGTTATGGACTTTTGCATCTAAGTTTGTGAGGGATTTTGAACTATAATGTTCTTTTCTTGTGCTGTTTTTGCCTGTCTTTGCTATCTGGCCTCATAAAATTGGTTAGGAAATGTTCTCTCCTCTATTCTCTGAAAGTGGATAGGATTGATATTACTTCTTCCTTAAATGTCTGATAGAATTCACCAGGGAAGTCATTTGTGTCTGACTTTGTCTTTGTAGGAAGATTTTTTTAAAGACAATTCAATACTTTACTTGGCATAGGTCTATTCAGATTTTCTATCTTTTTCTTGGATCAGTTTTGGTAATTTGTCTCTTTCTAGGAATATGTCTATTTCATCTAAATTGTCACATTTTTTTGGCATGAAATTGTTCATAACATTCCCTTACAATTCTTTTAATTTCTGTTGGGCTATAGTGATGTTTACTTAGATTTTTAAATTACACATAGATCACATTGTGACTGGGCTAAATTCAGAAACTGGGAAGACATTGTTTTGTTTTGATTTCAGATAAGGATAGATTTTTAAAATAAGGCTTTAAAATTAAAATATATTTCTTTTAAAGAGCACTTATATAAGCTTAGTTTAAAATATGCTAAAGCTATAAGAAAAACATTTTAAGGAAATGTGTGTGTGTTATCCTTTTTTAGAACGTTTTTTTAAAAAGGTTAAGAATAGACCAAGGACACAAATGTGTGATTTTCTGAAGTTATTAGAAATTTACCTACAGATAAAATTAGAAAAAAACAATTTATCCTCTAGAAGTTAGTATGCAAAGAGTTGCCTAACAGTAATTTGTGTTTCTAAAAGTATATGCTAGTCACAAAATAACAGACATTCTACGATTCTATCTATACGAAGGTCAAAAACAGGCAAAGCTGATCTATGGTTAATAGAAGTCAGAGAACAAAGAAAACAAATCTGGGGAAAGAGGATACTGACTAGCAGGAGCGTGAGGGAGTCTTCTAGGTGTACCAGTGATTACATGGATGTATACATATATAAACATTTATTGAGCTGTACACTTAAGGTTTGTGCACTCTACTGTATGTAAGTTATACCTCAAGAAACAAATGCCATTCAGCCATAAAAAAGAATGCAGTACTGATACCTGCTACAACATGGATGAACCTTGAAAAAATTATGCTAAGTGAAAGAAGCCAGCCACAAAAGGCCACTTATTGTATGACTCCATTTATATGCAATGTCCAAGAATAGGAAAATTTACAGACAGAAAGTAGATTAGTGGTTACACTGGGATGGAAGGGTTGGGGAGAGATGGGGAGTGACTGCTGATGGGTACAGGGTTTCTCTCTGGAGTGATGAAAATGCTCTAAAATGTATCATGATGATGGTTGCACAAGTCTGTGAATATTCTGAAAACCACTGAATTGAACACTCTACGTGTGTATGTGAATTACAATGGTATATGAACTATATCTCAATGAAGTTGTTTATTTATAAATATATTTATACATAATACAAAATGTATGAAACAAATAGAAAAAATTGTGCTTATAGTACATGTAGATAAAAGACAGCCTTACTGTGTTCTCTGAAATTTATTGTCAATGGTGTGCTGGAGTCAGTTTTTAAATATTTACGTATTTTGAGGGCTGGTAGTTTGAAATCAGCCACAGAAATCAGTAAATGCTATATATCAGAGGTTTGTTCCCCCCAGTTTATCAGGACACCACTGGTTATTCTGCATACTTAGAAAGAGATCAGTTCAGAGGTTATTACAGGGAGGAAGAAATGGATTTGTGGATTTTTCCGTTAATATTGAATAGAGAGAGTGACAGTTAAAAGATTCTGTGAAGGAAGAATAGGTAGGACATGGTAAAGAGAAAATATACTGTCAATTGAGAGAGGAGTTTATAATAACTGAGCTTTTGAACTGAAGAAAATAAGACTGTGGTACCATCAGCAGGAATAGAGAAGTTTTTTAAAAAGGAGTGGAGATCAAAGAAAATGAGAACTGACAGTCTTTGAATCTGGAGATTCAAATGACTATTGGAGACCTCCTAGAATATATTAGTGAAAGTCAGAACACCAGTGCCTTTAAGAAAATAGGAAGACAAGGAAACAGATTAGTAATAATCTCTCATTAGAGATGTATAGCCATAAAGGGAATGAGAAAAACAGAAAGGTACCTAGAGGGGACAGAAGGATCAAGTAGCAGGTTTTCTTAAAAGTTGAGGATATCTGTACATGTCTAAGACAAAGGAAAAGGAGCCGAAGAGATTGAAAATATCAAGAGAAGGAAAAAAATAGACAATTAAGGAAGGAAGAGTCTAGAAGAATGAGAGGGAATGGCCTCAAAGGAGAGCAGGTTGGTCCTATAAGTAATTAGGATCACATTTTTCTGAAAGCAGAAGAAAGGAAAGGTGATAAAAGGATAATACTGAATGTAAAGGAGGAAGGATGTATATAAACTTACATTCTGATGCCATCAATTTTCTCAGTAGAGCAAAGAAGAAAGTGAAGTTCCCTATAAAGAACAGGGACTTTGGAATGAGACTGAAAACTTGAGGAAAGTACAAAATATTTAGAATAGCTGTTGTGGGAAATGTATATATTTGAGCATCAGCAAATGATTAATGGAACTCCTGAGCACTATATTCAGCCCAGATCAAGCTAGAAACTTTAATCTTTAGAAGGCCAAGTTAATAGGTCCAGGAAGAAAAACAAAGAATTAACAGAAATTGAAAGATCTAGGGTTAGGTCCTGGTGAATGGAAGGTAGGCAGAAGAGGGAAGAGAAGAGTTAAGGAAAAAGAGGTATCCAGACATTTCTCAAAAAAAGATATACTAATGGCCAAAAAACACATGAAAAGGTGCTCAGCAATATTAGGCATTATGGAAATGCAAATCAAAACCACAATGAGACCCTGCTTCACATCCACTAGGATGGCTAAAAGCAAAAAGACAGGCAACAGTGATGGCAAGGATGTGGAGAAATTGGAACCTCTGTACACTGCTGTGAATGTAAACTAGCACACAGCTTTGGAAAACAGTTCTTCAAAATGTTAAACAAAGGATATATATGACCTAGAAATTACACTCCTAGGTATATAAGCAAGAGAACTGAAAACATATCTTTAAAAAAAACCTTGTACATGAATAATAGAACATTATTCACAATAGCCAAAAAGCAGAAATAATCCAAATGTCCAACAACTGATGAATGGATAAACAAAGTAGTATGTCTATATGGATTCACCTATAAAAAGGAATGAAGTATTACTAAACACCACCACCTGGGTGGACCTTGAAAACATTGTGCTAAATAAAAGAAGCCAGAGACTTCCATGGTGGTCCAGTGGGTAAGACTCTGTGCTCCCAAGGCAGGGGGCCCGGGTTCGATCCCTGTTCAGGAAACTATATCCCACATGCATGCAGCACCTAAGAGCCCACACGGCGCACCTAAGAGCCAGCAACTAAAACATCCCGCGTTGTGCAACTAAAAGATCCCACGTGCCACAAATAAGACCTTGCGCAGCCAAAATAAATAAATACATATTTAAATAAGTAAATAAATAAAAGCCAGACATAAAAGGCCACGCATTGTGTGATTATATGAAATGTCCAGAATAGGCAAATCCCTAGAGAGAGAAAGTAGATTAGCAGTTGCCAGGGAGTAGAGGGAAGGGGGGAATGACGGAATGACTGCTAATAGGTACAGGGTTTCTTTTTGTGGTGATAAAAATGTTCTGGAATTAGTGGTGATGGTTGTACAACACTGTGAATTTTCAGTATTAAAACCACTGAATTGTACACTTTAAAATGATTAAAACGGTAAACTTTATGTATGTGAATTTTATCTAAATTTTAAGAGATACATTATGTATCCTATCTTTCATAACTCTGTTTCTTCAATCTTCCTTGTATACTGTGTACATTCCAAGGCAGAAGGCAAATGCAACTGTCCCTCCTGGCTAGAATTTGTGCTGAATCGATTCCTCCTAAGTATAGAGAATGAAACCTAAGGTTCTTCAGCTAAAACAGATCAGCAAAATCTTTAACTCTCTAGAGCTGCCTCCAGTTAGAATGAGTAGTATTTTTTAAAACACCCTATTATTCTCTTCTCAGTTAGAGAACATTGTCTCTAAAAGCTGATGTTTATATAAAAGTAGGACTAAGTATTTCTACCTGTGTTCTCCTAAAACAAACCTCCTTCATTTTAACCTCCAAGGAATCCTATGGAATAATACTGCTTTCAAGTCTTTTGACTCTCTGGTAGCAAGGTATAAGTGAAAGGGCAAGGGTTTAGGACTTGTAAAAAACTTAGATCTAAATCCCAGCTCTATCACTTCATAGCTGTGAAATCACAGCAATCTTCTACAGCTTTCATTTCACCTGCTATAAAATGGAAGATGAGACTTCCCTAGTGGCGCAGTGGTTAAGAATCCTCCTGCCAATGCAAGGGACACGGGCTCGAGCCCTGGTCCGGGAAGATACCACATGCTGCAGAGCAACTAGGCCCGTGCACCACAACTACTGAGCCTGAGCTCTAGAACCTGCGAGCCACAACTACTGATCTCGAGTGCCACAACTAGTGAAGCTCGTGCGCCTAGAGCCCGTGTGCCACAACTACTGAAGCCCGCATACCTAGATCCCGTGCTCCGCAACAAGAGAAGCTACCGCAATGAGAAGCCTGCACACCATAACCAGAGAAAGCTGGCGCGCATCAACGAAGACCCAATGCAGCCAAAAATAAATTAAGTAATTTCTTAAAAAATGGAAGATAGTAATACCTGCTCCATAAGGTTGCTATGAGGATTAAATAAAATAGCATATGCAAAGTAACTAGCATAATGTTACACATACGAGTAGGCACTCAACAAATCTACATTAGCTCATTTTCTCTTCCATTCTATGGAACACAGGTTTCATTATACCAACAAAATTAACTAAATTGTATTAATCTAAAAGGTTAGCTTCTAAATGCTATATAAAGTTTCTAAGTCTATGCAAATTATAACTAATACTATTATAACTAAAACTTAAAACTTATAATGATCATCATCTCCCAAATTATGAATGAACTTCTGAATGCAATATTGCTTCCATAAAAACTTTCTCCTGGGCTTCCCTGGTGGCGCAGTGGTTGAGAGTCTGCCTGCCGATACAGGGCACACGGGTTCGTGCCCCGGTCCGGGAAAATCCCACATGCCGCGGAGCTGCTGGGCCCGTGAGCCATGGCCGATGAGCCTGCGTGTCCGGAGCCTGTGCTCCGCAACAGGAGAGGCCACAACAGTGAGAGGCCTGCGTACCGCCAAAAAAAAAACCAAAGAAAAAAACTTTCTCCTGATTATGTTCACATATATTAACTCACTACTCCTCAAAATTCTAGTGAAAGAGAAGAAGAGATTCTGGTGTCCTTACTAATAGGAAAGAGGAGGTAACTAAAATAATATAATACTAGAACTTGATATTGGCTTCCCTGTATGTATTCTATTTCCAAGGATTCGTAAGCATTTTTCAGCAAAAAGTTTCATAATGGCAGAGAAACATTTCCCATTTACCCAAACATTCTGCACAAATGGTAACATGCCCTCCTGAGTTCCAAATTATTTCAATAATGCCAGGAAAAAGGCTCTAGATTCAAGAGGAATACGAGGTGGTGTGAGAAAGAAGGGATAAGGAACAGAGCAGAAAGAAAAAGAAAGACAATCATTCTCCCTGATTCCTGTTGCCATTTCAATGGATGTAAACAGTGAGCTCACCTATTTAACTATTTGGATGCCTCATAGACCTTCTAAGTTGAACCTGTACTAAACTCATCACCTTCCTCCTAAAACAGCTCTTCTTCCTCTATTTTTCATCTGAATGAGAAGCACCCCATCTACACAAACTACCTAAGGCTGAAACCTAGCAGTCATCCTTAACACCTCTCAACCTCTGCATCCTGATAATTTCCAAGAATTGTCTATTTCACTTCTTAAAAACTTAAAATTTGTCTTGTCCTCTCTGTATCTACTGCCTTAGTTTAATCCTTCATCATTTCTAACCTGGATCATTACAATAATCTCACAACTAGTCCTGTGGCTTCTGTCTATCCCTGTTTCAACTGTTCCTTTCCAAAGCAATCAGGATGATCTTCTAAATTGTATATCTGATCATATTACCTAAGGACAAAGTTCAAATTCCTTAGCACAGCATACAAGATCCTTCATGAGCAGGCCCTTGCTTTACCTTATCTATTGCAGATTCTTATTCTGAAGTTTAAGCTCCAGTAATGTTACTTGTAGTTTGCTAAACATACTATTATTTCACACTTCTGAAGTTGTACTCTATCTCTTGTCCATTTCTCGAATTCCTATTTAGCCTTCAAAGTTCAACTCTGAAATAATCTCCTCAATGAAGCTTTTCCGAAACCACTGTTCCCACCCCTCGGTCAAAGTTAATCTGTTGCTCCTCTAGAGGGTCACTGTACCTCTAACTTACTTCTATTTGGCCCTTTTCATACTGTATCTTAATTACTTGTCTCTTTCCCCTATTTGTCTATGAGCTTCTTAAGGGCAAGGCCACCTTTCCATCTTTGCAACTCAATGCATAGCAAATGACACACAGAGGTTCTCAATATATGTAGTTTGAAATGAGATTGTAAGATCTATCTCCATAAGCAGAACTTCGGCCAATTAACCTCAGAGTTTAAGTACTCTGTGACTTATTCATACATATGACAAATATTAAGATAGTCTAAATGTCTATTCTTTATAAATATTTCTGTGATCCTTTTGATTTTACCTTTAGAAACATCTGTTTCAGTAAATTCTTTATACTTATAGACAAACTAGCCATAAAGTTATCCCTTAATTTTTCCTCCTTAACTCTTTTCTCTCCCTTCATGCATTTTATCCTGACCTACCAACCCAGCTACCAAATACTTGGGGAGGTTGGGAGGAAATGGGGAGTGACTGCTAATGGGTATGGGGCTTCTTTTGGAGATGATAAAAATATTCTAAAACTGGTTGTGGTGATGGTAGCACAACTCTGTGAATATATTAAAAACCATTGAATTGTACAGTTTAGATGGGTAGATTTCTGATCTCAGTAAAGCTATCATAAAAAAAAGAAAAAACCTTGTTCATTTTTGCTACAGAGTTGAAAGGGATTCAGAGATAGAAAGCACATGTGTACAGTGGAGATGACACACAAGTTTATTTATCAGACACTCTTCATTAGAGTCAGTCCAGCCTGTTGGGTGAGTGAATCTTTGACCATTAGCCCATGTTAAATAGCCAGTGTGTACCAAAGAGGAATGTGAAATAGGTAGCAAGCCACTTAACTGATCTGTGACATGAATATATGAAGCAGAGTAACTTAAATCATTGAAATTCCTCAGATTCTAAGAACCAAGAAATTTAAGTCTTCTCAGAGCCCATTCCACTAAGATTGGCCTTCTTTGGTCTATTCGTGGCTTTGGTGATTGGCTCAGAGTATTACCTACTTGGTTATAACTTGTCCCTACTCCAAATAAGAGTGCTGAATTGGTGCCCACCACCATCCCCTTAACCTGAATTCTCTAAGAAACATTCAGAAATTAAAAATGCCCTGTTAGGGACTTCCCTGGTGGCACACTGGTTAAGAATCCGCCTGCCAATGCAGGGGACATGGGTTCAATCCCTGGTCCAGGAAGATCCCACATGCCGCGGAGCAACTAAGCCTGTACGCCACAACTACAGCCTGCGCTCTAGAGCCCGTGAGCCACAGCTACTGAAGCCCGCGCGCCTAGAGCCCATGCTCCGAAACAAGAAAAGCCACCACAATGAGAAGCCCGCGCACCGCAACCAGAGAAAGCCCACACGCAGCAATAAAGACCCAAAGCAGCCAAAAAAAAAAAAAAAAAAAAAGCCCTGTTTTGTTGACTGCTGAGTCATTTTCTGAGTTTACTTGCTGTAAAGAATAATGGCCCCCTAAGGATGTCCACATCTTATTTTCTAGAACCTGTGACTATGTTACATGGCAAAAGGGGCTTTGCAAATGTGATTAAAGGATTTTGAGATAGACAGATTATCCTGGATTAGCCAAGTATGTCCAATGTAATTACAAGGGTCTTTACAAGTGAATGAAGGAGGCAGGAGATTCAGAATCAGAAGGAGATGTGATGACAGAAGCAGTGGTCAGAATGTTGTGATTGCTGGCTGGCCCCTGAGCAAAGCAATATGGGCAACTTCTAGAAGCTGGAAAAGGCAAGGAAACAGTTTTTCCCCTAGAACCTCCAGCCCTAACAACACTTGATTTTAGCCTTTTAAGACCCATTTCAGCCTTGTGACCCCTAGAACTGTAAGATAATATATCTGTATTGTTTTAGGCCATTAAATTTGTGGTAATTTGTTACAACAGCAATAGAAAACTAATACACTTGCCCCCAACATAATCATCAATATCAGACCTGAAGCATATACCTACTATTTGTGGAGTCCAGTTGCTTTTATTGCTCAAGATAGAATATTGTTTTATAACAACTAGTAATTGTGTCCGAGTAGAAATGTTTTTCCTTTTGGGTTATGAAGCTCCAAAAGTAACCAGTGGGAACTGCAGTTGGATCAATGGCTAATGGTCAATATAGGTACAAAACATACAGAAACATATAATTCTGTCACTGGAATTTTAAAACATGGATTTCATAACAACACTGTATATCAATAATAACTCCAACTGTGTATAAATATTCTTTGACATATTTTTTTTAGGGGAAGCTTCAGGAAGGGTACCAACCTGAGACAGGATGAGCCATTTGGAATGGGGTCTTTCATCAAAGGCTTGGAAGTGGTTAGGAAATACAAAGATATCATCCCAGAGATAAAGGAACATAAGGTAGGCAGTAATAGAAAAAGGTTCTCATCTAAGATATAACCAGTAATAGAGTGGAGGAGTGATATGAGAGAAAAGACAGTAAGACACAGAAAACTAAACACCATGAGATGATGCTAAGATCAGATCACTGCCTGGAGCTACAATTTCTCTGTTTCATTAGTTTGAATTTGATATTTTGCCTAATATATGTACAACCTCCAAATTTTCCTAACATTCTTTTTTCAATTCCAGTGTAAAGCTCTTACAACTGAGCTGTGAATTATAATCTGCATAAGAGTTCCAACAACTGGTGGAAAGTTACTATTCACACTTACTATTCATTCTTTCCATTATTTAAGAAGACTTGTAATGTTGATATTGTCAGTGTTATATCAGTTTCTACCCTCCTCCTGCCAGGTTAAGTGTTCAACAAAGAAATCTCTTCCTTACTTACAATTGCACAGCGTGGCATTTTTGAAGGAATTCCATCATCCTCTGCTGCCCCATTGGGTCCAGGTATCTCTTTCCTCCTCTTCCTCATGTTGACTTTGGCTGAATTCTGTGCATCCATCTTCTTCTAACTGGTGATAGAAAGTGAAAAAGAATTTTTGTCTCATTGGGGTGGGAAAAGCCTGTCACCAGTATTTCAGAGATGTTAATATGGAGGCACTTAGTATCAATTCCATAGCACACATTTCACAAAGATGAACCAATTGCAACCGGCAAAAACAGCAAAGCTTCACAAAACCCAGGCTCTAGTAGAAACACTGAAATGCCTCTCTGTGGAACAATGGCACAATTAATCACCTGGACCTTGTAAATTATTTCCCAACCAATACAGCCTGTATACCAACTGCTAATTTCATATCCTGACTGCATGCAAAAACCTGGAAGAACTTGGCTGAGAAAGTTAGTTATACAGACTTTCCACTACTCTTACATCATATCTCTAGGACACCTAGAAGTATGACAGGTGCAAGGAAATGTGAAAGGTATGTCTTTGGTACAGACGGAGAAAAGAGCCTTTTTTTTTTTTAAAGGATGGCCACCAGCGATTCCTGGTTTAACAAAGCATGGATTTCTTAACTCTAAATGCTCTGTATATTTCAGAGACCACTCCTCCAGGATGAGAGCTATGAAAATTGTAGAGTAAGTGTACTTGTATCTTTTAAATGTCTTTCCTCTTCCTTTTTCAATTCATTTCCCCTCCCTCTTTCAGAGTCTTAGCACCTTAAGCTTGCTCAGAGTCCCCAACTACTAAAACCACACCCAGGCTTCTCCTTCCCCCAAGGAAAAACTTATTATTGTCTCATTTAGCAGAAAGTGTCTAGCAACTATTACAGAAAAGTTCTGAATATTTGATGTTTCATGTTTAGATGTTGGCTTGTGCTACACCTCCAATCCCCTACAAGGATATCTGCATTTTTCTTAGGTAACATAATTTGCACGAATAAATTAATCTCTTGATAATGATGAAATTTTAGATATCAGCCAGAAATTGGAGATAGAGGAACTTCAATGATCAACTGCCATCTCTGCCCAAGACGTGGTACAGTGAAAGGTGGAAAAAAGATCCTTAGAGCAGAAGCAGAAAACAAAACAAAATACTAGACAGAATGAGGACTTTCTACTCTGCCTCACTGCCTCTAATAAGCCCTCCAGAATACATGTTTATCTAAACAATCGCAATTGTGCCTTTCTTTCTTTCCTCTGGTTAAATTAAATTCCAAGTGGCAATGTGATAAGATCGACAAGAAACCTAACCTAATTCTTAGAGACTGAAAGAAACACCCCATGAGTCATGGCTAAGTATTAGGCTGGTATGAAAAAATGTCAGAATCTAAAGTGAAAGATGACCACCACCCAGAAACTTCCTTTCATCACATATTCAATTAAAATTAAAATGTCTCTTCATCACAAATTAAAATAAAATGAAAGGAGGGTACTGTATATTTAACAAGCTTTTCCAGTAATGATGATCAGAGATTTTCTTCATTATTTTTATTAATTATTCTTTTGAAATATCCAGAGGTCAGATTTACTACTCCCATCTCAATGGTCTGAGAGGCCTGCTAAGAATGCCTAATCAGTTCATACAATGTTTCTAATTTGCATACAACAGGACTTTGCTGCAAATATCTGTTAAATTCTCAGAGTAGGTAGACAAAATCCATTATGAGAAATATAATCAGCAATCTGGTGTCAGGTAGCTCAAGGTCAGGCAGTCAATAATATTGAGTATTTATTGTACACAAGGTATTATAACATAATTTTAAAAGTAAAAGTTATTTTCTCAAGAAGCCTTCAATCAAGGTGAGGAAACCACATGTTTATGATAAAAAATGCTCCTTAGGATTGCAAAACCATTGGGGGAAAGTTTGTTTAGGAACAGTTTCAAAGTAAATATCTCCCTATCAATGACTTATTAATTACAAAGTAAAAAGAGTTACCTTCAAAGTGAAAAAAATCTGAATTGGGAGATTGGGATTGACATATATACACCAATATGTATAAAATGGATAACTAATAAGAACCTGCTGTATAAAATAAATAAATAAAAATTTTAAATGTACACTATTAATAATGTAAAAAAAAAGTGAAAAAAATCTCTCATCTAAGTAATTAAAGCTAATTAACATCACCAATAATGCCTCCTGATGTGAGGCACTGAGGATACATCATCTGCCAAAAATGCATAACCTGTATGGCTTTATGAGGAACAATCAGACAAACCTCAACTAAAGGACATTCTACAAAACAACAAGGCTGTATTCTTCAAAAAAATGTCTATCATGAAAAACAATGAAAGGCTGAGGGACTGCTCCAGGTTAAAAGAGACCAAAGAAATGACAACTAAATGTAATGCATAATTCTAGATTGGGGGAGAAACTGTTATAAAGGATAGTTATTAGGACAATCAGTAAAATTAAAATATGGATTCTGTATCAGATAATAATATATATCAATGTTAAAATAAACTTCCTTAAGTTGATCATTATACTGTTATGTAAAAGACTGTCATTGTTTTTTTTTGTTTTTTTTTGTTTTTTTGTTTTACAAAAGTTTATTCTTAAATGTACAATAGGTTCCAAGACAACACTTCATTCTAGCTATAGGTGGCAACAGATGTTATGGCAGGGAATCCAGATGTTTAATCCAGATGTTCAAACAGGAATGGAACTAAGGATCATCATTGCCTCAGGCACAAGGAACAGCTTACTTTTTGCCAGATTTCTTAATTCCACCTGTGGCCAGGGGGCCTTTCCCCGAGGCCTTTGCTTTTAGCTCCTCAAATTTCTTTTGCTCCTCCTTCTGTTTCTGCTTGAATGCCTTATCTTCCTTGTCCATCTCCTTGGCTTGCTTCTTGGGCTGCTTCAGGGGCTTCTTGCCACCTTCGCAGCCCAACATGGCACCTGCCACCCCTTCCCCAGACCCTGCCACCGGATGCCTGTCATTGTTTTTTTATGCTGAAGTATCTAGGGATAAAGGGTTATGATCTCTGCAACTTAACCTCAGCAAAAAAAAAAAAAAGAAAGAAAAAAGAAAAATGTGTATATTATATTACATATAAAAAGGTAAAACAATACGGCAAAATGTTATCAATGTATGAAGCTGAGTCAGGCACAAAGGAGTTCATTTTAATATTCTTGCAACTTTTCTAAAGGCTTTACTTTTTTTTTTTTAAGTAAAAAGTTTACTTTTAAAAATGTTCAAGGGCTTCCCTGGTGGCGCAGTGGTTGAGAGTATGCCTGCTGATGCAAGGGACACAGGTTCGTGCCCCGGTCCGGGAAGATCCCACATGCCGCGGAGTGGCTGGGCCCGTGAGCCATGGCCGCTGAGCCTGCGCGTCTGGAGCCTGGGCTCCGCAACAGGAGAGGCCACAACAGTGAGAGGCCCACGTATCACAAAAGAAAAAAAAATAGTTCAATAAACATTTTCTACACAGATAGGCCCTCATCTAAGGTTGTCTTTTGGGGTCACCAGAAACAGATTTCCTCTCCTTCCTAAATCTTTGAATCAGTGTAGATGATACATATATTCCAAGAAGTATGTTTTAGGAATCTAAATGTGTTGGAAGAAAGTAAGATAATAACAGCAAATTCATAATAATGACTTTTTTTTTCAATATTACCAGTGCCAGGCACTGTGCTAGGTACTTTATATACATTATTCTCATTTAACCCATATAACCTGAGAAGCAGGTATTTTTAGTCCCAATTTACAAGTGAGAAAACTAAGGTTCAGGGAGGTTAAGCAACCTATCCAGAGATCACACAGCTAGTAAATGAGAAAGCCAGAATACTGTCTCCCAGAAATTCACAGATTTTTTAAAGAAGCTGTCTCATCATTACTGCTGCTTCCCTCAATCAAGAACATTTTTTCCACGGCATGGGTTCCTGAAGTTTTTGTAAACTTAAGTCAGACCAGCCTACCTGAACAGTGGAATAAAAGGTCACAGTCACTTAAAGGTAAACAAGGTCCCAGCACCAATCAAATAGAACTGACATGGCTATTGGCCTGATTCCAAAGCTGCCTGATTTGTCAGCTGTACAGATCTTTCCTACTGGAAAAGTTTTGCTAGGATTTCCTGATAAGCTTTCAACGTAAGCAAAAAAGAATTAATTCTCTGCTCATCTCTCTTCTGACATTACAAATAGGTGGTGCTTAAGTCACCTGTACTTTTCATTCATGATACAAAATAGAGTTTTAAGGATGCCAAAATAAAAAGGGAATAAATGTCATGTCATATTCTCACCAGTTACTTTCCATGACTTCAAGTTAAAATTCCTTAAAGTTTAATAGAAAAATACTTAACACATCCAAAGACATGTTTATAGGAACTTCTCAGAAGTCTTTGCTCTGTATGTGTGTCGGTGTGTGTGGGGGATTATGTGTGCTATAATATTTTTACAGCTCTACTGAATGAACTATAATTAACATACAATAAACCATATATTTAAAAGTGTATAATTTAATGAGTGTTAACATTATATACCTGTGAAATCATCAAAATTAAAAAACATATCCCTCGCTCTCAAGTTTCCTCATACCACTTTATAATCCATCTCTCCCTCCCTACTCTGACTTTGCTTTGCTTTTTTGTTTTGTTTACATTGTGGTAAAATATACATAACATAAATTCTACTTTGCTTTTTAACTGTTTAATTCTTGAAGTACTGAACCATCTTGCATAATTCAACTTAACCAGCCAAATACATAGTAGATATCATCATACTAGAAAGAAGCAAAGGTGCTAAATACTGCCCTTGTGGTTTTAAAGATATTTTAAAGTCAAATTGATATCTGGAGTCACTAGATATTGTGACACTGGATCTATTCCACTAGATTAAAAAAATCATACAAAAAATATAAAATATCACAATGAGAACTCAAGGGAGGAGAAAGGAGGTATCTGACTACCTATTTAAAGCTAATGTAAAATTCATGAACAAAGAATCAAGTCAACCATTAGTATTAGTACTGACACATTGCAAAGCCCATTGGTAAATAATAGTAATACTAACATATTTTACCTGAATTTCAGTTGAGTACATACATTCTTCAACAAAATCTCTCCTTCTGTCTTATATAAATACCTCTAACCAAATGTCTAAGGCAGTGTTTCTCAATATTTTTTATCCATGCTCCATTTTGAGAAAAGTAAAAATCTTTAACCTCACTCCGTTAGTATACTGTAGTGATTAAATAGAGGTCAGCCCCTAAATCATATTACCTAAATATGAATCCCATTTCTACCACTAACTAGCCATGAAAATTTGGACAAATTCCTTTATCTCTCCAAGTCTTAGTTTCATCATCTAACAAATGTGGTTTAAATGGAATAATCCATGTAAAGCCTTACTTAGCTCAGAGTCTGGCACACAGTATGTGCTTGTAAACATTAGCTACTATTATTATTTCATAGTAGTAGTAGTTGCCATCATCTGCCTTAAAGTCTATCTTCCGTATATCCCCTATAGCCAAGAAGATTTTGTCAAGTTTTCACCCATGATTACTACTATAAAAAATGTACTTTTAATGTAAAAGTATGATAAAACATGAAGTATGCTCCATCTCCCCATCTTATCCTTACCCCATTTAAGAATCACTGCTGTGGAACTTCCCTGCTGGTCCAGTGGTGAAGAATCCGCCTTCCAATACAGCGCGTCACAACGAGCTCCCGTGCCTCAACTAGAGAGCCTGTGTGCTGCAAAGTACAGAGCCCACTCGCTCTGGAGCCTGCGCACCACAACCAGAGAAGAGAAAACCCGCACGCCACAACTAGAGTGAGGCCGGCGCACCGCAGCAAAAGATCCCGCCTGCCTCAATGAAGATCCCGCAAGCCGCAACTAAGACCCGACACAGCCAAAAGTAAAATAAATAAATAATAAACAAATCTTTTTTAAAAATAAAGTAATTTAACAATTGAACATCCTTGCCCAACAGACACTAATTCAAAAAAAAATTACGATTGTAGCAAGAACTCTTCTAGAGTCTGATGTTAAGCTATGATGAAGAAACACCACTATTACTACTACTACTACTACTACTACTACTACTACTACTACTACTACTACTACTACTACTACTACTGTCAGCATTTATATAACACCTGTATGTCTAAAAACTTTAAAAATATTAAAACTCTTGGGGCTTCCCTGGTGGTGCAGTGGTTAAGAATCTGCCTGCCAATGCAGGGGACACGGGTTTGAGCCCTGGTCCGGCAAGATCCCACATGCCACGGAGCAACTAAGCCCGTGCGCCACAACTACTGAGCCTGCGCTCTAAAGCCCGGAAGCCACAACTACTGAGCCCGCATGCCACAACTACTGAAGCCCGTGCACCTAGAGCCTGTGCTCCGCAACAAGAGAAGCCGCTGCAATGAGAAGCCCGCGCACCGCAACGAAGAGTAGCCCCCGCTCACCGTAACTAGAGAAAGCCCGCGCATGGCAATGAAGACCCAATGAAGCCAAAAATAAATAAATTAAATAAATTAAAAAAACACAAAAAACTCTCTTAACATTCACAACCCTTTGACATAGACGTATTATTTTTATCACTATTGAAACTGAGGCACAGAAAATAAGATCACACAGCTAGTAAGTGGCGAAGCTAGGAATCAAATTCAGTCAGCCTGGCTGCAGACTACACACCCTTAACTACTGTGGTATACAACAAAATGCGACACTGTACTATACAAGAAGGTACCTAATAACTATCTCTAAATATCTGAATGCCTGTTATGTTGGATGGGGCAGACACTTATTCTGTGAAAGTCCAGATAATAGAAAATGAATCACTAGTTGGAAGATGCAAAGACACAAACTTTAACATAATAAAAACCTTTTTAGGAACGAAGAGTTATCTGAAAAGGGGCTGAGTTACCTCGGGGGCATTTCATTTTGGCATACCAGGACATTCAAGGAGAGGTTGTGTAGAAATACCTTCATTAATTTTATTAGTCATAATCCTGTAAAGTCCATCATGGTTGATCTTTTTGTTTGTTCTCATCTTAAAATAATTTCAAATCATGACTGCCATCTATCACACTAGCATTCACAATGTTATGTAACCTATAAACTTGAAAAGCATGTTTTTTATGTTTCCATCCATGTTAGTGCTGAAAGTATTGATCAGGATAGATATATGTCACCATACACCAATGTGACATACCACTGGACCCCTCTCTCCTCATTGAGATCCACTCTTAATACTCTAGGTTAGTACAATATAAAACACAGGAGAGTTTATCTTTAGAAAACAGGATAGAAAAATATATTTAGAATTCTTAATGATTAAGGTATTCAATCAGATGTAAACCCATTTCATTGTACTATCACATAATCCACATTTCTCTATCACAGTCCCAAAGATTATGATAATAGTGATGATAAAAATTATAGCTAACACTTACAGAGTACTTCCTTTGTGCCAGAAAGTTATAAACCTTTTGCATATATTAAATAACTTAATTCTCACAACAGTCTTATGCGATAGATAATATTATTTACTCTATTTTGCAGATGAGGAAACTGAGGCACAGCTGGGTTAAATGACTTGACTGAGGTCACACACGTAGGACAGGGCAAAACCAGGATTTGAACCAAGGCATTCTGGCTCTAGGATCTGTGTACTTAACAACAACACTGCCTAGTATTTATTTACTTATTATGTGCTGCCTAGTATATAAAATGGTCATACATGAATTTAAACAAAACCACTTACTGCTCTCTGGTCATGCACTACACTGTGCCAAACAGGATTTTCATTTCATCTTTCACAAAGACTGGGCTCCTTCTCACTGAGCATATCGCTGACAGACCACTTAGGAATTCCAAGGGGCTTACTTTGGTTTGGGCCAGAGTAGAAGAGTAGAGGGTGCAATAGACCAGGAATCATATCATATAAACGGGGACTTCATTCTAGCTCCTCCCAGGGAATTCCCTGGCAGTTCAGTGGTTAGGACTCGCGCTTCCACTGCAGGGGGCATGGGTTCAATCCCTGGTCGGGGAACTAAGATCCCACAAGCCTCTCAGCCTGGACAAAAAAAAAAAAAAAAAAAAAAAAAAAAAATCTAGCTCCACCTAGTACCTTAACTCTAAGTTATAGTGAGTGCAAATGAGAGATTAGAAAACAAACTCCCTGATGTTGCTTCTTTCCACCGTTCAATTCTCCTGCTCTGAGTAGAGCCCATTTTCATTCGGAGACTCAGTATCATTCGGTCTGTGTGATCTTCACCCTTAGCCATACCGTCAGATGCCACGTGCCTAACCTGAACCAATCAGCACATCACTCTCTCAGGCCACAGACTGGGGGAGGAGGGAGGTGGGAATGGCAGTGATTGGTGACCTAAGATAGTCCAATCAGAGTGAATCTCAGGACTCACCAGATAGGAATTCTTGGACAAAGATTATCACTTCTTTCTTTGTGAGTTCAAGCCTGGAGACCTGACTCTAGGAACCATCCTGTAACAATCTAGTGGTCATCCTATAACCAGGAAGAGAGTCTTTCTCAAAATAGTCACACAGAGAAAGCAATGCTGATGATGGAGAGAAGCCAGATCCTGAACTGCCTAATTGTGTCAACCAATACATCCCCCTTTTTGCTTAAGCTCAGTTAAGCTTGGTTTTTTATCACTTAGAACCACAAAATCATAATTAATGCATTCAATACTTGGCAATGAGCCCTAGCACAAAGTAGGTGCTCAATAACTATTTGAATAAATGTAATAAGTGGAAAAACTCCTTTGAAATTTTGAAAAGCACTACTTACGTTAGTATTTTGTTTTGATGGAAAGAGGTCAAGTACTTGTCAATTTATAATGTATCAAAGATGGCAAAACAAAGCTCTCATCCTGTCAAAAGTATTTTTTCTTATCTGCTTACAGTTCTTCTATTTTCCAAAGATGACTTTTGTGTCATATATTGTATTTTATACTATACTCTTTTTTAAAATTTATTTATTTATTTATTGGCTGTGTTGGGTCTTCGTTGCTGTGCGTGGGCTTTCTCTTTGACGCGGTGTGCGGGCTTCTCTTTGCGGTGGCTTCTCTTTGTTGCGGAGCACAGGCTCTAGGCGTGTGGGCTTCAGTAGCTGTGGCATGCAGCCTCAGTAGTTGTGGTGCTCGGGCTTAGCTGCTCCATGACATGTTGGGTCTTCCCGGACCAGGGCTCGAACCCGTATCCCCTGCATCGGCAGGCGGATTCTTAACCACTGTGCCACCAGGGAAGCCCCTTATACTATATTTTAAACTGAACATTACACATCAGACTTAAACTGAAGTTTTAAGATCCTCTGGATTTAGAACAAACACATCTAATACTTTTTGTTTTATAATGCAAAACACTTCTATATCTTCTCCACTTTCTTAGGAGATGGAAAACACCAAGATCACAGTCATTCCATAATAGTGACCCTAAAAGAATTCAGAAATTATAAAGAGATTAACCCTCACACCTTTCCTCTAGAACTATTACTAATTTTTAAACTTTGACTTTATAGGTCTCTCAAGTTTTTCATTTTTCACTGGCTCTCTTAGACCACCCCCATGTTCCTCACATCTACTACCTTATACACTATGAAAGTATATATAAAAATTTAATAATTAGTGCCTAAACTGATGAAAAAAATTACCCCCAGCTTCCCTAAAGTTCCAATAGATGTCTGCTAGGACACATCAAATTTGCTACTGAGAAAAGGTATGTGGGAGGATGAGGGCATACTGAGGGTTGCAAATATATGTTGGCTTTTTAGTTCATTACACTGAGACTTAGCTTGATCTAAAATCACACCACCTTTACAATACTCACAATTGCCCAGTAACCACTGAATACCTCCAACAATGAGGAATAATACTTCGCAACTCTCCATTTATGATAACTGCCCATTTGCAACCAACCAATACTAGTCAAGTAAAAGTGAGTGATGACGCTGGAAAAGGAGACTTTAAATATCTACATTCCAGAGGGAACACACACACACACACACACACACCAACACAGGCTGCCTTAATATCTGTTTGTCCAGTGGGTAATAGGGTTGGGAAAAGATGACACCTCCTCAGAGCCAATATAGTACAAGATCAAAATGGGGCTGGGGAGCAGGAAATTGCCCAATGATTTGCAGGTGGAGCCTGGCTTCCAGCCACAGCACCCACATTAATTAAGCTGGGATGAGTCAAAATGAAAGCAGTTGGAGATAGAATACACAGCCTCACTTATGAGCCCATTAGGGTGGGCCAAAACTTCCTATTTCCTTAGCAGTTTATCCTCCCCAAAAGTTTCTGTCAAAAGAAGCTATAGCAAAAGAGAAAAAGGGAGCTGGCAGCCAGAATGCAGCACTTGTAAGGCCTGATCTTTCCAACACTGCTACATATTCAGTCCCGAGATAAGTCACCTTATCTTAGTCAAATTCTCCATTCAAGCACAGATTCTAAATATGGACATAAATACCCACACCACCACCATCACTACCATAACCCAACCCTGCCTATTAAGTGCCTTAATGTCTCCAAATTGCTTTCAAGATACAGAATGTGGTATCTGTTCCTGTGATTTTTACCCAGATTCACAAAATCTGGCTCCATTTCTGCTGACTAACCTCCCAGCATACACTGCTTGCCTTGTTCTTTAATGTTCCAATAGATGCCTGCTGGATGGATTAACTTTGCTATTAAGGAAGTACACAGAAGTAGAAATGTGTGTCAGCAGGGAGGGGTGGCAGGGAGGAGATACTGAGGATAAATCTAATCAAGTGTCTTTCCAACGTGAATATCTTGAAGGAGACAAAATCTGGGCGCTGGTATGCATATGCTTCTGTTTTAAAGATGAATGTCTCCAACAAGTGCAGTTTTAGAAACTCCCACCCAATCCTCTCTATTCTACTTCCTTATTGTCAGTAGATTTAGTAAGCACCCCAGGGTGAAAGAGGAGGTGGACTCTGCTTCCTAAGCTATGCAACAACCTAAATAGTAGAAGTTGCAATAATGTATACTCTTAAAACTAATTCAAATTTGACCGATTACTACAGGGAACTATCTGTGAAAAGAGGAAACATGAATTTTTCCTTTGCATTCTATTCCTGCTTCCCCTGTCTCTGGGCCTACAATTATCTTCCTCAGTAAAACCCTACGCTCAGTAATTTTCTACTGGCATACCAATGTCCAGTTCCAAAGCTGAGTAAGCAAGCATACTTTGTACTTGGGATCTTTATCGGCTTCTACCTTTGTGGAGCTTAATAAAGTAGTGCTCTAAGAGGCAAGCTCTGTGAACTCCTAGGTTAAAGTGAATCAAATACTGTTGGCATTAATCATGTCATCTGCTGTACAATCAGGCCTTCCCACAGATAACAGTGCAGTCACATCACCCCTTGTGTAAAGACCTTTGAAGCTTGAGGGAGGATATGTCTAACCCATAGTGGGGAGGAGGGACTGGATTCAAGAACCAGCAGAACTCCTAGAGCAGCTCACAAGCCAAATATGGCCCACTGCCTGTTTTTGTAATTAAGGTTTTACTGGAACACAGCCACGCTCATTCACTGATGAATGAATGAAAAGTGGTCTATGGACACTTTTGTGCTACAACTGCAGAGTTGAGTAGTTGCAACAGAGACTGTATGACCTGCAAAGCTGAATATTTACTATCTGGCCCTTTACCTAAAAAGTTTGCCAACTCTATTCTAGATGAAAACAGGATCAGTTTTATCAATAATTTGGTAGTGAATTCTGCCTAGATTATGCAAACAGTTCTAAAGTGGAGGACAGCGCTAGGAATAGAATTATTTCAAGAAACTGTACCATAACTTTCTGATACAGGATTTCTACAGTTTATGTCACTAACCTGTATATATCACCACACTGTATAGAATAAGTCAAAAGAATGCCTGATTTGGGAAGTTCTAAATGTAAAAGTGTTTTCACAACATGATCTGCACAGATGATTAGTTTTAAATCAGAGCTCAATGTTATTCCTCAATATTTGGGACCTGTAAATTGCCACATCTAAGATCTTAGCTCTGAACTTGATCTCTTCCCTCTAATTTCTCCAGAGAAACCCTTATTCAACAAACACTGAGTGGGCACCTACTCTGTGCCAGACCCTGGGTTAGTCCTGGACCAAAATAAAGTTTCTTCTTGGGCCTGACCACACAGTAGGATATTTCAGGAAAGAGATTATCCTAAAAACCACAAGGGACACTTGTAATATCTCTTACAGTTGAATGATTTTGCTCTGCCACTATTCTACTAGAAGAATCAGTGAGTAAACCCTGTGTTTAGATTTTGCTCTTCCTAGAGTGGGTTATGGAACTTATATCTCTAAGGCAGGGTCTACGACAGATTCAGGGAGTCGTGGATTTGGACCAAAAAAATTATATCTTTATTTTCACTAGCCTCTGGCAAATTCAGCATTCCTTCAATTATGAACATAAGCCACAATAGTAATAGTACACTTAGTAGAACAGACTTTGTCACCAATAGAAATCATAGATATTTTCATATAATATCACACTCATTACAAATATCTTGAAATACTGTTTAAACACACGATCATTTAAAAATTATCATAGCTATTAGACCCACAGATAGACAGTAAACTTTATTTACTATGTTAATAAAAACTACATGTGCTATATCACACATTTAAAAAATATTTTTATAACTATATTTCAACACAATTTGTTTCCTTTATAATTCTATGTATTTTTTTGCAATAAAAACATTATCCCAAAAAAGGAGTCAACAAGGTTTCACCATACTGACAAAGAGGTCCACGGCACAAAAAAGATTAAGACCTAGGGGCCAAAAAATAAACAAATAAACGTAAATCACATCTGAGGTAATTCTATGTAGATAAAAAAACTACCGTTTTCTGTTAAGTGCCATACACTCATTTTGTTCTCTAATATAAAGCAAAGACTATAAGTCTTTTTTTTTTTTTTTTTTTTTTTTAGCGGTACGCAGGCCTCTCACTGTTGTGGCCTCTCCTGCTGCGGAGCACAGGCTCCGGACGCGCAGGCTCATGGGCCCAGCTGCTCTGCGGCATGTGGGATCTTCCCGGAACGGGGCACAAACCCGTGACCCCTGCATCGGCAGGCGGATTCCCAACCACTGTGCCACCAAGGAAGCCCTATAAGTCATTATTTTTAGCAGCCCTCACTTCAAACTGGTTTGCAAATAGTTGTGAATGTGATATATAACAGCCTAGCAGATCCATGGGTTCCGCTGCCAATCATTCTAGTCCAAACATAGAAAACTTCAAACTAACGTAACTTTCAACAAGAGAGTTACCAAAACAAAGGGAGAAAAAAGACAACAAACAAACAAAAAACCAAAACACAACCCTGCTATATATCGATCTACTAATCTGGTTTGCAAACAGTAAAACACAGTCAATACAATTATTTATATTAATGAGATAATGTATGTAAATGAACCAAACACAGTGCCAAATATATACTAGAGACTCACTCTTTTTTTTTTCTTCTGGAATGGTGCCCTGGCATATACTGCAAAATAACGTATGTAAAAATGTATATTCCCTAAATTTACTGACTGAATTATAGAGGAAGGGAGTTAGAATTTAAATTTTGCCACAAATCATTCATAAACAATTGACAAAACAAATCATACTTCATACACGTGTCCAGGTACCCATTTGACAGGAATATTGTGAAAAGGGAACTTCAGGACTAGAAACAGAAAGGTTTATGCTTAGGAAAGAGAAAGTGCTAGAAGTTACCCTCTGGGTATATAAGCAGGAGGGCTGAGCCCTGCTCTTACACTCTCCTTCCTATTGTTTTCTTTTTTCTTTCTTTTTTTGTCTTTTAATTGGGGTATAGCTGTTTTACAATGCTGTGTTAGTTTCTACTGTACAGAGAAGTGAAGTAGAGCTCCCTGTGCTATACAGCAGGTTCTCATTAGTTACCTATTTTATACATATTAGTGTATATATATGTCAATCCCAATCTCCCAATTCATCCCAGCCCCCCCTTTACCCCCCTTGGTGGAAGTCCATACGTTTGTTCTCTACATCTGTGTCTCTATTTCTGCCTATTGTTTTCTAATGTGACTTATGTACTGATAACATAGGTAAAGATGTAGAAGCAGCCACAATGTTGAGTAAAAAGCAACTCTCACAGTTCAGTGATGATTGGGAAGTACTCTGATTTCAGGGTTTCTCTAACAGAAAAAATTCCCCCCAAATCATGACTTTTAGAAAAATTTATTCTTTCCAATCTATTTTAGGGTAACACAAACGTTAGTGTAAGACAGACCTATTTCTGTTTGATTCAGTAGGAGGAATTACCTCTATTAGTAGAAAAGCCAGAAGATCTGGTTTCAGATGAGAGTTACACAAATACTTGGAAAGAAAAGCATAAGAAAATTACAATTATAACTAGATATTCTGTCCTTAACCATCATTAAAAATAATAGCAAATTATTATGCTTGCTTTTTCTATGAATATTTCATAAATTAATCCTCATGAGAGTTTATAACATGAAGAGGTTATTCAGCTCCCACAGGAAAGTCATGAATGAGGTCAGGTGGTTTACAAATTCCATGAGATTGTACACTAAATTTGGTGAGTATGCATATATTTCAGATTCTTAAAGGGCCATTTAACCAGAAGAACAGTTATCTCTGCCATAGAAAATCTAAAGCAAGAGAAAGCAATAATTCTTCCCAGAGACACAGAGTAAGTCAGTGTTAACATTAGATAAAGTAACCAGGGACTTCTGAATCCAAGGCTCTACCTGACTAGATCATTCTCCTTAAGGGATCACATATCCAAAGAGGAGATTCCCCAAGAAAAATAAAACCTCACCTGTTTATGGGAGAAGAAATCATAGGCTGAGGAAGGAATAAAAGTTCATTCTTTATCAATCAGGCCATTATATTGGTTTTCAAAGGAAGTTTGCAAAGCAGGGTAAGTCAGAAAGAATCATCTCATTCAGCAGACACAAATGACCCCAGAGGCAGTGCTGCAGTCCCCAAGTCTAAATGTCTTCCCTTCTGTGGTGAGTTACCTTTAAGCATTATATTCTGTTCTAGGAACAAATTCTTGAGTAGTTCCTTTTAGTTATGTTGAATGTAAGCCAAGTAAACATCTAATGTTCTAGAAAAAGCAATTTTTTAGCTAAACAAAGGCTATCCCTCACTATTCCCAACTCATTCCCATTCAAGAATCTTTCTGAACTCTCTTCCCCTATCACAAAATGTATGCGTGTGTAGAGGGTGGGGTGACTATTAGGTTATCAGATAAATACAGTGTCTGGTAAGTTGAAATTGCCTCAAGCTTCTTCTATTAGATATATTTTTTAAAACACTGGGTGACACAGTAAGTAGCACCTTCTACAAAGGGCTGTAAAAGAGGAGGAAGTAGTGAAACTCACTTTAGTTCATTTCATCTGCATCGCTAACAGCCCTCATGAAAGGGAATCGGTAGGAAATAAAACCAGAGCTAAAACATCATTTGAATTATCCACAGCATGGTAACATTCCCAGTATGCCAACCTTGGCCTCCAGTGCACAAATCATTGAACTGGATAGCTAAAAACAGTAAAGCTTCTCCGCTGTGGCATTCTAGTCAAAATTGTTGACCTTCCCAGATCATCCTGTCTTCTCCAAGATAATCATCTGTTCACCACTGATTCCTGCACCAAATTCCATTCTCAACTAGTTTCTTTTTACTAGCAATTCTCTGTACTTGCAGATCACTAAATATCAAGATTGAAAAGGACCCTGAAGGTTGTATCTCCCTACTCCCACTTTATTTCTTGGCAGAATCTTTTCTGTCTCTATCTTCAGTTCCCTTTCTAAGCTTTGTTCCTACCCTCCTCAAAGCTTCCACGCTTCCTCAATGTCTATTCCTAGTAGTTTTTCCTATCACAAACCCCTATATCCTCACTGCCTTTATAAATACCACTGTCCCTATTTCAATATATACCTGTTGGTTCTCCCAACTGAGAACCTGAGTTTCAGTCCCCAGTCACAACTGGTCACTTTGATTCTATTTGGGAAGCCTTCTCCAGTAAAGTCAATCTGATAAAGCCTGTGCCCCAGCCCCGGATTCAGTCTTCCTAATTGCATCTTTGTACTTCCAAACAGTCCCCTAATCGTAGAATCGTTGCATTTTAGACCAGAAAGAAAACTCAGAAATAATCTGGTCCAATGTTTTTCCAACTTTTTTTTACTACATTTTAAGACACACGAAATCCATTTTACATCATAATCTCACACACACATAACTGAAACACGTTTCATGAAATAATATTCTTACTCTGCGAACACACTGAAAATTTCTAGTCTATTTTTTTTTTTTTTAATTTCAGGTTCCATCCACTAAATAGACTTCACAACCCAATCACAGGATGGAAGCCACAGTTTAGGAAACATTAATCTAGCCCAAACTTCCCATTCACGGAGGAAGAAACTGTAGCTCAGTGGTGAGGTGAGCCTCCCAGCCACAAGAAGGTTGTCCATAAAATTAAACTCGGGTCTGTCTGATAAGTCCCAAACCAGTGTTTCCCACTAAGACCTTCTCCACCCAGTCACCACACCCCGTACCCAAACACCATGCTACAGTACCCTGTCCAGTCACTGATCACACACTCTTCTCCAACTCAGCCCCTCAAAGTTACTGCTCGTTGGTAGGAATCCCCCTGCAGCCGCCGCTTCATGTTCCCTTAGGTCAGAGTCCCGTCACAGTTACTATCCATCGATCTGTCTCCTCCGATTCGTTCGTCCTTGGTCACAGTTCCCTGCTGTCACTGCTTCATACTTCCTCGGTCATAGTCCCCTCGCAGCCTCTGCCTCGTGTTCTCCGAGGTCAGAGTCCCTCAGCATTCACTGCTGCGGGTCGCAGACCCCTCGCGACCAGCTGCGTCTCAGTCACAGTCCCCTCGTTGTCAGTGCCCCTGGGTCACAGTAGCCTTGCAGCCCCAGCCTCACACTCCCTTCGCTGTCACTGACCCACTCTTCTTTCAGTCAGTCTCCCCGCGGTCCCAGCGCCACAGTTTCTCCTCTCAAATAGAGCCGCAAGGATAGGCACACACCGAGTCCTCACCTGCAGCTCACGCTCCCCCGGTCCCTGTCCCGTCGAATTTCTCCTGGGCGCCGCGTCACGGACAAGGGAAGTTGAGGGGGTTGCGGGGAGACGCCCGGGAAAGGCAGCTGACGGAACCGTGGGCCGGAAGTCCCGCCTACTGCCCGCCCTCTTGTCACTCCGACCACGACCTCTCCCTGAAAACCACGACCCCTGACACAGTAGTTCCGCCTCCATAGAGGCCCCGGGGACGGAGTGACTGAACCGAAATCCCCAGAGACAGAAGACAACATGGCAAAGGGTCAGTCTCCATGCGGAAGTAGAGTATGCGGTGGAGATACGGATGTATCTTGTAATGAGACACGCTGTGACTTGTCACTCGTGCTCACTGTCAGTCCTTCAAGAAGCGTTAACGCGATGGCTCCCCTTTTGCCCAGCTCCGGGCTCGGTCCCTTCCAGGAGGACCTGTCAGTCTTGGTCCTTCCTACTCTACCCCAGCGCCTGGCGTGGTGCCAGGCACTCGTACCAGCACATTCACAATGCAGACGGCCGCGACGCCTTCCACCCTTGACATCCCCTACCTCCACCCCATGGTCTGCGGCTGCTTCACACAGAGCCACCTTTTCCCTACTTGGTGATGTAAAGAGAATTCCAACCAAGTCCTGTGAAAAGCCCTCTTCCTGTTATTTCTAACCCAGGTTGGCTCAACAAAAGGTGATCCCTAGGCATAAACTGGGGGCTAGCTGAACAGGAACGGATTCAAGGAAGGCCACTGGTAGGAAATCACATGGCAGGGTGTCTGGTGAAGAGAAACGTTTTCCTTTGCTAGAATGAAACTTTGGAGGGGTCCCTTTTGATTCTATAGATGTAAGGCAAGTAAATACCCAATGTTATGGAAGAAGTATGTAAAAGAACTTTTTACATGCTTGACTTGAAAATGGCTGAGAAGAAATAGGGTGGGTAATGTTAAGCATCTGCTAAGGAGCCTCCAGGCGAAAAAAAGGATTGTAACCATTCCCTTTCCGGTTTCAAACAGTTATTTGAATAGGGCAGATAGATTAAGGTGCTGCAGATAAGGACAGCTAGCTGGAGAAGACACCAGGGACTCTAAGGGGAAAATTACTACAAAGATAGTGGGAATTGGGATAGTAACCAACATAATCTCCGAGAGTCTTAAGGGAGAGCTAATTTCATATACAGGCTGGAAACTCTCAGACCCTGACACTGGGCAAACCCTGGAGAAAACAAATACATGTTTAAACTAACAAGCTGTGGAAAGTGTAGAGTGGCAAGAGCTGAGCAAAAACACTGGGTGAAAGATAAAAGCAGTAATTCAAAATGTAGGAAAAGCAGTGGGGCTAATGGCAGACTCCGGGAGGGTTCACGCCAACGAGTACTTCCCAGAACTTCTGCTCCCAGTGTCCTTGTCCCCACGGTGAGCCACAGCCACCTCCTGCCTCTGCAGGAGACCCTCCAGCACTAGCAGGTTTCCAAAACTTGACTCCGTGGCTTAGAAAGATCAGTTCCTCTGCGTGGTCAGTGAACGGATGGATGCCAGTTTGCATTTCCAGGAATGATATTCACGTTCAGAGCAAAAAAAAGGAGACTGTTTGGAACTTTGCATGTCAGCACTAAATGGAGTGTAAGTGGTGAGAGAGGACATCCTTCCCTTTTTCTTGATCTTAAAGGAAATGCTTCCAATAATTCACGATGAAAAATGATATACAGAGTTATTCAGATCTGCTTCTTGAAACAAGTTTGATCCTAAACATGGGCTAAGTGCTTGACCCAGACATCCAGGGCTCAGCAGGATCAACGTAGTCTCTGAGCCTCTTGCTCTGATTCCAACAGTATGATCACATCGCCCTCCATACAGGGCCTTTCACGTTGTAGTTGATGGAGCAGTTGGTGTCCTACCTGAACTCCACGTGTATGTGTATGCACTGTACCTGCAAGAGCCTGTCCTACCCAGAACCTCACCAGCTTGATGGCCTACAGACAACTCTGTCCATGATGGCGTTTTGGCAATGATTAGGTTGAAACCATCTGAGAGGATCTTAGGACACTGCATATTGACCTAAGGAGCATCTTGACATGTGGAGAGTAAACTCCAACCTTTTTTGACAAAACTGTCTTTAAGAAACTGGAGTTTTCCAATTTCCTTAAGCTCTTTTCCTATAATTGCTGTAAGGTGATATTAATATTTCCTATATGGGAATTCACTGTAGTTATGTTTGATTAATAATATATTATTTGATATTCCTCATTTCCAAAAAAATGTAGGATAAAAAACTTTATGCACAAATAAACTGATCTCAGTGTTATTTATAATAGTGAAAAATTAGAAATAATCAGTCCCTCAATAAGGACATGGCAAAAATAACCAATGGTGTATAACCTAATGGAATAAGTACAACTATTAAAGTATGCTAGTGAAAACTGCGATCAAATAAAATGGCAAAAAAATTGCATATGACATTATGAGAAGTGAAAAATCAGGTTACAAAATTGTATACATGATTTTTTTAACCCTGCAAAAAAAAAAAAAAACACCACTGGTTATGTTTGAACAATTGAATTATGAATTTTCCCTACTTTTTTCTCTACCTTCCAAATGTAATAACATGTTATAAAGAAATCAAAACATTAAACTATAAGGCCTAAAACTCAACAGACTCCGTTGCCAAACTGCCAACTTTATTTTGTCAAGATATTTAACAATATAAAAAACTTCATATTTCTTCATGGTCATATCTTTTTCCAGCTTTCAAAGATTCAATAGTAGAAACAGCCAAATGCCGCTACAACACAGAATAAACTGTCCTAAAAAAACAAACAAAACAGAAAACAAACACACAAATCCAGAATGTTAGTACTAATGAAGGACTAAAGGCAGCAGGGACGTGAAATTAACATCTCAGATCTTTGCCAATTTTCAATCATGAAGACTCTTTCCCTTCTTTAAGAAACAGGTTTTCCAGAGTAAAATTATAAATTTGCTTGCCTCGGGGTAGCTACAAAATTGCTTGCTAAAAGGGTAGGATGAGTAAAGAATTATATTTTTTGAATGAAGAAATAAAATGCAAACTAATGTACTTTATGTAATGTTTATTCATAAAACAAGTATTCCTGTTTTTCCTGATTTATCAAAGAAATAATATAATTAAAATGCTTTGAGTTTCTTGGAGTAAATGCATTACCCAACCCAAGGATATTATAGTTTCACAAATAACGAAAATACAGCACCTTGTCATAAATTCTGGATAAGGACAAATGATATCTGGTTGTTTGTTCTTAATTGATAAAATTCATTTGTCCATCTTTTTTTTTTTTTTTTGCGATACGCGGGCCTCTCACTGTTGTGGCCTCTCCCATTGCAGAGCACAGGCTCTGGACGCGCAGGCTCAGCAGCCATGGCTCATGGGCCCAGCCGCTCTGTGGCATGTATGATCTTCCCAGACCGGGGCATGAACCTGTGTCCCCTGCATCGGCAGGCGGACTCTCAACCAGTGCACCACCAGGGAAGCCCCCATTTGTCCATCTTTTATCTCAGAATCTCAAAATGTGCTCCAGATCCTAGTTAAATTTGTTAAAACACTTTTTAGGTACTTATTACAGGAGTTCCACCTGCCTCAGCAACTCCTAACTCACCAGCCTCACCTCCAGCCTGGCAATGATGGGAGAAAATATGAGTTCAAGTACCCGATTATTAACCAAAAGCAAATTCCGTGGTTAACCCAGTTCCCTGGCTTCTTGGAAGGGATTACTGTAAGCTGTGTTCTCAAACAGTGCTATCTGTGGTGAGGGACCTATTTTTTTGTTTGTTTTAATTGCCAATCCCTTATGAACTGATACTTTCATAAAGTACAATAGAAATTAATAACTAAGAAAATGAAATGAAAAAAGAAACATACAAATATAACCAAAACTTATTAGATTCAATGAACATAAAATAACTTTGTCAAATTCCATGAGCGTTTCTAAACCCTTACACATAATTTATGTACTTATCTTATTGAAGACCTATAACAAACAGTTCATTGACTGGCACTGGTCTGTGGACCCCACTTTGACTGGCACTGTTCTTACAATGCCACCCAGAGTTCTCCATCAGCACTGAGCCCTGGTTATCCACAGCAATTATCAGCTCAATAGTATATGCTTTTCTCTCCCCTCTCTCATTTCCTCATATTCTATTGGGCCTTCCTGGGATCTTCTCTCAAATAAAGTACTTTAAGTTCTAAAAAATTAAGCCTAAATAAACACTCAACAAACTGAACTAAAGATACAGTAGACTAAGTCAGCAACCTAGACCAGGTTTTCAAAAATTATTTTTAGACAGCGCCCCAACTAATCCTGTATTCTAAAACCTGATCCTGATAATCTTTAAAGCAGCCACAACTACTGAAGTCCGCATGCCTAGAGCCCGTGCTCTGCAACAAGAGAAGCCACCGCAATGAGAGGCCCACGCACTGCAACGAAGAGTAGCCCCCTCTCACCGCAACTAGAGAAAGCCCGCGCACAGCAACGGAGACCCAATGCAGCCAAAAATACAATAAATAAATAAAAATATAAATAAATTTATTTTAAAATATATATATATAGGCCACTACAGAAGCTGGCACATAATAGGAGCTCAGAATTATTTGTTGAATGAATGAACTGTATTATATAAGGACTCAGAAATATGCAGTTTTAACTCCAAAAAGCAGGAAAAACCACTACCTGAGCTTTATTTACCCTTCCCCTAGAAAGCTGATAAATGAAGATTTACATAGTACTTCCCACTGTTCAGCCTTTGATCCCTAGGGCAGTTGAGCATAAAATAAAACTTTGGTAGGACCATAGAATTTTAGAGCCAAAAGGTACCTTAAGATCATCTACACAAGAAGCTTCCATACCTGGCAGTAAGTATAATCATGTGGAGAAGTTTTTTAAAAATTCAGAGTCACTGATCCAACCCCTGGCTTGTTTGATCAGAATCTATTGAGCAGAGCCTTGGCATCTGTATTTTAAACAAGTTCCTCAAATTATTCTTAGGCAGCCACAGCCAGTCTTTAGCAAAATCTAGTACAGCTTCCTGGTGTTACTGATAGAACCACAGAAAAGTTCAATGACTTACCTAAAGTCATTTAATTAGAAAGTTACAGAGCTAGAAATGGAACCTCTCTCCTAATTCACCCAATCTAGTTCTTTCCCACTCTACTGTACTTTAATTCTGACTCTACTGATTCACAACCTGGGAGCATTTGGATAGAAGGTGGGAATATTTCTGGAAGCAAGTATAAAATAACAACATATGATTAAAATACATGATATTCATGTCAATAACATACCAATGTTTAAATGAAACCTCTTTTTAAAAATTCCTCTTTTGTTTAGTTTTGAGAAATAGCTTTAAGATAAAGTAATTAATTTTATTACTGAAAGAAAAATCACCTTTGCTCATGGAATCCCTGCCACCCAAATTTCTTTGCAGCTTAGCAAACGGCTATATGTCTATTAGCACCAAATAAATAATATACGATTTCCACATCCAAACTTGTGAAGAGTTACATCATAAAGTATCCTTGCCTATAAGCAGCACTCTATGTTTCTGCTTTAATAACACAAACGAACAGTAAAATCATCTTATCCAGAAGAAGTCTCAGACAAATGTCTAAAACTAAAGTGTCCTCAGGGACTTCCCTGGCAGTCCACTGCAGGAGGCACGGGTTCAATCCCTGGTTGGGGAACTAAGATCCCACATGCTGTGTAGCACGGCCAAAAAAAATAAATAAATAAAGTGTCCTCACATCTTAACAAATAGTAAGTGATTTGATTTGGAATGCCCACGTGACCTTGAGAAAGGAAAAAAAGGGTTCCAAATAGGCTTACATTCATGAAAACATCATGAGTACAGTTGTCAGCGTCAGCATCCCAGAAACAGCGAGCAGCCATGCTAAAAAGTCAAAGAATAGAGTATTATCAACAATATAACAAGGATCTGAACTATATATCTCTGCCACAAGCAAAAGTTTTCCTTGATACATTCTTATACATCAGTGCTTCCAAACCTTTTCACAGAATGAGATGACATACAGAAAATCATATTTGTGCAGCAGAGTATACTGGGTAAACTAGAAGGGACTAGAGTCATAGATGAGGCTGCTTGCAGCTGGAGGTGACCAGCCCAGGGGTCTAGCAGCCTCAGACTCTGATGGCTGCCTGATGGCCTAAGTCACTGGTAGTCTGGGTGGGAAGCTCTGTTATAGATTATTTCAGGTAAGATATCTATGTATGACTTTTAGAGGAAATAATACCTAAGACTTATGGCTAAAATGGGCTCAATTCCTGCACAATAATATGAGAAGGTAGGTCTAGAAAGGACCCAACAAATTATTTAGCCCAACCTGATCATTTTAGAGAGTCACAGAAAACAAAGGGGCAAACTCTGAACTAGAATTCAATCTTCTAACTAATTCTAAATCCAGTATTATCTCTAGAGGATGCTATACGACCTCTAAGTTGTAAAATTAGCCATTCTCCTCTCCCCAGTTCTTGGATAAGAAAAAATGTCAGTAAAAATAAAAGCCTATTTAAAAGTGGAAACAACTTAAATACCCAGAAGTATTGGATTGGTAAACAAAATTAAGGTATTTCTTAGCAATGAAATTCTATGCAGCCATTAAAGGTATTTTTTACAAAAAAAAAACTTTAAGAACATGAAAAGATGTTCACAATAAAATGTTAAGTTTAAAAAGTAATTTTAAATTTTTTTAAATTAAATGTATGTATATGATTCATCATTAACATTTATTGAGCACTTACTTTGTGCCCCACTGGTCTAAGAGCTTTACATGTATTAACTCAATCCTATGAGAAAGGCATTATTATTATATCCATTTAATAATCATGGAAACTGAGAGTCAGAGAAATTAAGTAAACTTGTCCAAGGTCATTTATGTAGTAAGTGACAAAGCTTGGCTTTGAATCTAGGTGGTTCAGCCTCAAGTCTGTAGAGAAAGTTATATATACACCATGCTATATTGGTTTAATTTTAAAAGACTTTTTTTTCAGTTTTACATAGAAGAGCTCCCCCCAGCCTAATATTTCACACATTTTTAAATCAAAAAAGTTCCACCTATTTCCAAACTGTAACAGTATGAAATAAAATTAATCTACTTAACTGATCAGTCAACAAGTATTTATTTAGCAAGTACCGTTTGTCCAGAAAGAATAAAATCCGCTTTGTCCTCAAACAATTCTCAGCTTAAATAGGTGAAAAAAAATTAATACACACCAAAAGAATAAGATAATGTATTGCTGGTGCTGATTTATAGACTATTAGGATTAAAAGGGATTATAATGTCTATCTAGATCAAGCCTTCAAGTCCAAGATGCACAATAGTTGAATTAAATCTGTAGAAGTGCTAAAGAATTTTAGAGAATTTAGAGAGGAGAAAAAGCCAAAGAAGATTTCACGAAGGAAGTAGTGCTTAAGCTGAGCAGAACCAAGTGAAAGCATGAATACAAAAATGTGTTTAGTAAGTATTTGTTGAGTATTATATACGAGCAAAGTGCTAGATGCAAATGATACAAAGATGCATAAAATACAGTCTTTGCTTTCAAATTGTGGTCTCTTTACACAATTTCCCAATAAAAGGAACCAGAGCTCCTTGGAGAAATGGCCAATTCTAGGGCCACGGCTGTAAATGTACAAGATAAACCTGGGACACTTGGGTCATATCAAAACCCTGGGCTATATCAAAAAGAATTTTAACCACTGCACCACCAAAACCCCTGGTGGTGCAGTGGTTAAGACTCTGCACTCCCAATGCAGGGGGCCTGGGTTCGATCCCTGGTCAGGGAACTAGATCCCACATGCATGCTGCAACTAAGAGTTCGCATGCCACAACTAAGGAGGCCACCTGCCACGAATGAGACCCAGCGAACCAAATAAATATTTTTTAGAAAAGAATGTTATATTTAAAAATATACATACACACATTTATGTATATATATATATTTTTAACACATATGTATATATATATATTTATATTGATAAAGTTATGTCAAAAGACTTAGAAGAAATATGATGGAACACTTTGTAGCAGGCCAATCCTCCCACCAAGTCAATTAGAAAAAAAGAATAAAATGAATCAGAGAGCTGCTGAAGCAAATAGGACTAGGGGAGCCAAAATTCCAGAGAAAGGTGAACCACATGAGGTAAGTTGATATTCTGCAGCAAAGTTCTCCCTGGGGCATTTGCCAGCTCTGGGCACAGAGCTAGAGGCTGAGAGCCTGGGCTTCGCCCAGGTACAGGACCAATTACTAAGGGAAAAAGAAACCAGCAGGACTGCTGGCAGTCTTGCAGGGCTGGGTGGGATAAAATTGGAGGCTTGAGGGACCAAGATCCATGTTTAAAAGGAGAGAGTAGAACTGAGCCGGTCACATAGTAGGTTTCCTCTCAAGACATGTGCTGAATTCTGAAACTGCATAAGCAGGAACCTAAAAAGCTATATGTGGTAGACAAAATAATGGCCCCCCCACCAAATATGTCTATGTCCTAAACCCCAGAACCTGTGAATATATTACATGGCAAAAATGGTTTTACAGATGTGTAACTAAGGATCTTCAGATGGGGAGATTATCCAGGTGGGCTCAATGTAATCACAAGGGTCCTTATAAAAGAAAGAGGGAGGCAGGAAGGTCAGAATCAAGAGATATCTGAAGAAGCAATGCTGTTGGCTTTGAAGATGGAGGAAGGGTTTATGAGCTGAGGAATGCAGGTAGCCTCTAGAAGATGTAACAGGCAAGGGAATGGACTCTCCCCCAGAGCCTCCAGAAGGAATACAGTCCTGCCAACACCTTGATTTTAGCTCTACAAAACCCATTCTGAATTTATGATCTCCAGAACTGTAAAATAATATATTTTTGCTTTTTAAGGAAACTATTCATTAAAAAATAAGCCTCTGAAATGAACAATAGTTTAATCCCGAGGAAAGGACTAAAAGTCAGTACCTGCTGAGGCTGGGGTTCCAATGAACACTCCAGGTTCTTCGTTGAAAGATCTGAAGGGCTATGTTCAAGACAGAAGGGTGAGCTAAAGATAGAGACTTATCAAATCAGCAACCCAACCTCAACTCAGCTCAGTATCTGATTGGATTACGGTAAGTAGCCCATATTCTACCTGAATTACAAAGGAAAGGGTTAAACTTCTCTGGAGGAAAATAATATTATCTGGAAGTTTTACAGGTTTTTTTTTAACACAATGTCCAGGACTCAAACTAGGCATGCCAAGAGACAGAGCCATATGGAAGATTAACAAGACAAAAAAATAGTCAAAGGAAACAGACTCACATGTGATCCAGTTACTAGGGTAAGCACTGTTATGACCAAAATGCAAAAAAGGAGGAGAGAGGGAGGATGGAGAACATAGATAAAAAATAAAGAATTTCATTATACAATTAGAATATACAAAAAACAATTATTATGAAAAAAGAATTAAATGGGAATTCTAGACCTGAAAAATATAATAACAAATTAGGAATTCAGTTGGTGGGTTTAATAGCAGATTAGACACAATGGAAAAGAGGATTAGTGAACTGAAGGACAGGTCAATAGAAAAATATCCAAACTGAAGCACAGAGAGAAAAAACAAAAATTCTGAAAAGAGCATCATAAATTACAGTAAAAAGATCTAAATACTTGTTATTGGAGTCCATAAAGGATAGCAGAGAGCAAATGAAGCACAGGTAATATTTTAAAAGATAATAGCCACATATATAGCACCCAGATCTTAGTTTCTAATGCCACTCTGCCATACAATGAACCAAGGCTCCTTAGAGAAATGGCTGATTCTAGGGCTGGGGCAGAGAATGGATAAGGTGGGGCATCTTATAGTGCTAGTAAATAAGGTTGTGCTCAAAAAACCCACAATAGTAGGGTATGTGAAAGGGACCCAGTAGTCAGCTGAAAGAGCTCTCAATGGCCAAAGCTGGAAAAATTTGAGCAACAAAATAAATAAAGTAGTACTGGATTATAATCCAAATTATAAAAATCCATAGTCCATACTGAAATAAATAAATGACTGAATAAATAAATAAATGAGAGAGAACAGACAAATCTCTTATGCTGAAAAATTCCAAGTAATTTATGTAGACACTCTGCCCTCGAGGAGGTGGAGCATAACTCCTTGCTCCTTAAGTGTGGGCTGCACATAGTGATTTCTTTGTAAAAAGTACAGTATGGAAAGGGGAAGAAAGAGTAACTTTATAGTGAAAAACCTGACAAATACTACTCAGGCAGGGATCAAGGTTAACATCAACAGTAATATGTAATGTTGACAGTACGTACCCTGAAATGAATGATATAATGAGAACAGCACTTTACCTCTGTGATCTTCCTCCCGAAAACCTATAATCCCAAACTAATCATGAGCAGACAAATTCCATTTGAGGCATATTCTACAGAATATCTAACCAGTACTTCTCAAAACTGTCAAGGTCATCAAAACCAAGGAATGTCTGAGAAACTGTCATAGCCAAGAGAAGACTAAAGAGACATGTAATGTGGTATCCTAGATAGGATCCTAGAACAGAAAAGGGACATTAGGTGAAAACTAAAGAAATCCCAATAAAGTATGAACTTTAGTTAATAATAATGCATCAATATTGGTTCATTAATTGTGACAAATGTTCCATACTAATAGAAGATGTTAATAATAGAAGAAAATGGATGTGAAGTAGTTAAGAACTCTGTACTATCTCTGCAACTTTTCTGTAAATCTAAATTATTCTAAAAGATTTATTTAAAAAAAAGAAACAAAGATAATGGTTAAGACTTTTCCCAATCTGATACAAAACAGATTCAAGAGCCCACAAATTCAAAATGCCCTGAGAACCCCAAGTAGAATAAGTACAAAGAAAACCATATATCATCATAGTCAAAAGGCAATGAGAAAAACATTTTAAAGTGGCTAGGAAAAAAGACATCACCTCCAAAGGAACAATAATAAGACTTAGAGCTGATTTCTCAACAGAACCAACTGAAATCAGAGGACAATGTAATCACTTCTTTAAAGTACTGAAAATGGAAAGGCATATATGCTTTCCTTCTATCTCTTTCCCTTAAGGAATGTAAATAAATGTAGTATTGAGCCATCTTCGACCATGCAGATGAGGACACAGCAGAGCAAGACAGGAGGGCCTATATCCTTGACAGTAGGGAAGCACCTCACCAGGCTGGGACTCCTATCTGGTGTGTTTTGAGAAGAGAAATAAAGCGTCTGTGTTTTTTCAAAAACAAAACAAAACAAGGAATGAAGGAAGGGAAGGAAGGAAAGGGAAGGGAGGGGAGGGGAGGGGAAGAAGAAGCTACCAATGGCCAAAGATGGGACAATTTGAGCTTCAGTGAAGATACTAACTGCAATTGATTTAAACACATCACATATATTTAAAACCATGGGTTCATGGATAGAAAAAAACCTCATTGGTAACCTTGGGAGGATGCTAGGGAACCAATTCATCACTCTGAAAATAGGTAAATTTATCCCTCCTTTCCTATACAAACTGTATCTCATTGTAATGAAACAAATGAAAAAAAAAAAAGTCATTCTTTTTCTTTTTTTTTGCGGTACGCGGGCCTCTCACTGCTGTGGCCTCTCCCGTTGCGGAGCACAGGCTCCGGACGCGCAGGCTCAGCGGCCATGGCTCACGGGCCCAGCCACTCCACGGCATGTGGGATCTTCCTGGACCAGGGCACGAACCCGCGTCCCCTGCATCGTCAAGCGGACTCTCAACCACTGTGCCACCATGAAAGCGCAAAAAAGTCATTCTTAATAGAAGAATTCCAGCTTATAAATAAAGAACAATGATAGAAGATCACTATCTTGTAACCTGTGATGAATAATGGATCTAGGACAGATGCTAAAATCATTAATGGTAAAGCTGATAGGGAACTTTATAATAGATGGATCTATCCAACAACATCTGAACTCCATGATCAATCTTAACAATAAATATAGGAACAGCCAGACATTTTTGTGCCTCCTGATAAGATGCAATAGAATGTATACTAAACACCTATGTACTATTCTTGCCCAAAACTCAAATCTATCACTGATTAAGACTAGATCTGGGCTTCCCTGGTGGCGCAGTGGTTGAGAGTCTGCCTGCCGATGCAGGGAACACGGGTTCGTGCCCCGGTCTGGGAAGATTCCACATGCCGCGGAGCGGCTAGGCCCGTGAGCCATGGCCGCTGAGCCTGCGCGTCTGGAGCCTGTGCTCCGCAACGGGAGAGGCCACAGCAGTGAGAGGTCTGCGTACCACATTAAAAAAAAAAAAAAAAAAAAGGCTAGATCTAACTACTTATTTACAAGAAATACAGGAGCTAGAAGACGTACTAAACAGTACCATGGGGATACAATCCTCAAATACCAGAATGTAGGAAACTCTACAAGACAAACAACCTAATTTCCTCAACAAATAAATGGCAAGGTTAAAAAAAAGGGGGGTGAGGGAGAAGAAGTAAAATGACAGACTAAAAGAAACTTAAGAGACATATTAACCAAATGCAATGCATGGACTTTGTCTGTATCCTGACCTGAACAAACTGTAAAAAAAAATACACATACACACGCACAAAAACACACATATACATACATGCACATGTATATATGAGACAACTGGGAATAATTAAAAGCTAACTGAATGTTTTATAATATTAAGGATTTTCAATATTTACATGTGATATTTTATTCTGTTGAAAAGGGCCCTTCTATTTTAGAGATATATACTGTTGTATTTACAGATTAAATGATATGATGACTAGAACTTACTTCAAGATAAACTGGTGGGGTCAGGGAGATTAGATGGAGGTATAAATTGAAACAACATGGGTGTGTGTTAATAACCTTAAAGGTAAGTAATAGACATATGGGAGTTCCTTAGTCCATGTACTTTTTCATATGCCTAAAATTTTAGATGATAAAAGTTTTAAAAGGAAGTGGGGAAGGCCTTATATGCCATGCTTTAGAGTTTAACCTGATCACATTGAACAAAGTCAGTCAGGACAAGTATGAGGAGTTTATACTATACACGATTTGAAATAAACTCTATAGAGTTTATGAAAAGGAGGTGAGGGTGTACTTCTGGGAGACTGGTCTGCTGTGTAAATTGCAGAGGAGAGAGATCAGAGTCTGGAAGTGCTGATAAGGGGCTGCTAAGCAACCCTGGCATCCAGGTTACAGTGCGTGCAATGAGAGAGAGTAATGGCTACATAAGATAAAAGAGAGTTCCACACTTTGAAGCCTGAGTCAATGGAATCTTGGTAATAAGGCAGGAGACAGAGAAATGAAAATGAGAGGCTTATTTGAGGAGAGGAAGGGGAAAGAAATATGCAACTCTATTTGAACATATTGACTCTGAGATGACAGAATAGTAAAGTATTTCTTAGTTTCTCTGTGGTGAAGAACTCTACTGAAGCCTTTTGACCGAATGGTAGAGGGCACCATGGTGAAGAGTACTGTGCGAGGAGTCAGAAGCCTGGGCTCTATTAGTGAGCCTGACGCCAGCCAGATCTAGAATTTTGGCCAAATCATGCTGAACCTCATAAGTGTCATCATAAAATAAGGGGACTGGACACCAGAAAGAATCTGCATTCTCTTCCCAAGCTAACATTCTATAGTGAAAATTCTCAGTGATAGTATCTACAAGGTATTTTTTTAATTCATCCAGCAAATATTTTCATACTTTCTTATAAAATACTGGACTAGGCACTGTTTACAAAAGGAAACAGGAGATTAACACTTGGGCACAGGAAAAGACAGGAAATACAGATTTTGAACTTGCCAATACAGGAATGATGGTTTGAGGTAATGAGAATGAATGAGCTCATTGAAAAAGCACACAGAAGAGCAGAAGAATAAGAACTGAGCCTTGAAGAAAGCTCACAGCTAGGGATGTAGGGGAGAAAGAGGAACCAGTTTAGGAGAGAATAATCAGTTAGAAAAACAGAAGAGAAACAAGTTACACAAGTGACATCAGGGCCAAAAAAACCAGAGTGAATTTTAAAAAACAGAAGCCCAGGCCAATAACAATAGCTATGAAAATTGTCACTCAGACAACTTTAAAAATATTAATTTAGGAGAATGGTAGGACCAAAAACCAGGCAACAAGGAATATGGGAGGAAACATATATACATAATCCTACACTCTCTTTGGGAGCATATATACATAAACCCTGAAAGACGTACTAGCCTACAGATACTATGAGAAGTGAATTACCCCATGGAGTCCACCCAGACTGTCAACCTCGCTGCTCAGTACCAGGATCTCTTCAGTTCACAGCTGCATTTTATTATACCGTCCATTCCTCTCACTCTTGCAAAGACACTATCTTACTGGATTGCTGAGAAGATGAACACCCAATAAGAAATATATAAAAATAAAAACAAGAAGGAAAAACCAACTACTCACAATACACCTTCCCCTCTTTGTTCTCCAATCACTACTTGCACCACCATTTTATATCGGTCAAATCCCATTTCTGGAAAGAAAAAATAAGAAAGTTATCTATAAGCAAATATATGGTAAAATTACTTAATGAAGGCAAATTTGCCTAGAAATGAACATAAGCATTCAGTCTACAAGCACTTACTGAGTATGATTATAAGCTTAGGAGTCAGACTTAAGGACAAATTCTAACCATAAGCTTAGTAAGTGTGTAACTTTAGACGAGTTATTTAACGTTTTAGTTTAAATCTCCCTCAACTGTTAAATGGGAATATCACTACCTTCCTCCTGGGCGTGTTGTGAGGAAGTGGGTAGAGACAAGCTGCCTCCTGTCTCTACCCATTTCTCTTCCATAGTAGACTCTCAGTAGGTCTTAGCTTCCTTCCTTTCTCCCCTACTCTAAGTCAGGAAATGAGCTAGGCCCTCAAGATACAGAGATAAATAAGATGCTCTTCTTGCCTTAAAGAACTCATAGTAGTTGGGAAGGCAAACATGGAAAATAAAATGAAAATGCAATGTAGTAATAATTCAAAGAGAGCCATGTATAAGGTACATTAGGAGCACAGAGCTGGATGGCTCCTCCCTTTGACTGGGCAACAGGGAAGGGATGACCAGAAAAGACTTCTTGGAGGATACGATAAGTGAGCTGAGTCCTGAAAGACGAGTGAGAATTTACCAGATGGACAATGTTTCTCCATTCTATGGAGGGGGATAGCATATGCAAAGACATAGAGCATGGGATCTTTAGAAAACTGCAAGCTGTTCAGTAAGATAGAAAATAAACCATAAGATTCTGGAGAACACTGGTATGGCCTAGGACAACTCAGCTGCTTCCCCCAAAACTATACTGCTGAAACAGCAAAATCGTGAAAATTCTCCCCAACAACAAACCTGGGGGACAGAAAACTGAATGGGCATCTTTATCTTTCCTCCTTTCTGACCAAGGAATAGGGGAAACAGTGAAGAAGAAAAAAGTGAAACAGGCAAAGTTGAGACAGAGCCAACCCCTTTTTTTAAAAAAATAATCTTTCTCTTAATTTAGTCTTATTTCGTTTTTTTATATATATAAATATATTTATTTTATTTATTTATTTTTGGCTGTGTTGGGTCTTCATTGCTGTGCATGGCATTTCTCTAGTTGTGGTGAGTGGGGGCTACTCTTCGTTGTGGTGTGCGGGTTTCTCATTGCGGTGGCTTCTCTTGTTGCAGAGCACGGGCTCTACGCGCATGGGCTTCAGTAGTTGTGGCACACGGGCTCAGCAGTTGTGGCTCGCAGGCTCTAGAGCGCAGGATCAGTAGTTGTGGTGCACAGGCTTAGTTGCTCTGTGGCATGTGGGAACTTCCCAGACCAGGGCTCGAACCCATGCCCCCTGCATTGGCAGGCAGATTCCTAACCACTGTACCACCAGGGAGGTCCCAGAGCCAACTCTTTTTGATGAAAGTAAAAGCTCCAGGATTATACAGTAAATTAGGCAAACAATCTGAACACTTATAGGAACCCTTCCATTGTGGGACATGAACCCTAATGCAGTATACTTAAAATCTCAGAAGGAGACAGAGCCCAAGTTATTTTTAAAAAACAGTGCACACAGCTCAGCTGAGCTTCCTCCTTTCTCTACCCATTCCTCTTCCTCCTTTTCTCATACCCATGCTTTAGAAATGTGGATTTCTAAAGATAGATGTGTAGAATATTAAATGCTCATCACTTAAAACACAGTTTAACTGTGTTTTAAACACAGTTAAACTGTGTTTAACTAAACACAGCTCATCACTTAAAACACAATATTAAATGCTCATCACTTAAAACACAGTTCTGAGGGAAAAATAAAATAGTCTTAGACACCATAAAACTCCTAGAAGACAGCATAGGCAAAACATTCTCCGACAAAAATCATACCAATGCTTTCTTAGGTCAGTCTCCCAAGGCAATAGAAATAAAAACAAAAATAAACAAATGGGAGCTAATCAAACTTACATGCTTTTGCATAGCAAAGGAAACCATAAAAAAAACAAAAAGAAACATACGGAATGGGAGAAAATATTTGCAAATGATGTGACAGACTAGGGCTTAATCTTCAAAATATACAAACAGCTCATACAGCTCAACAACAAAAAAACAAATAACCCAATTGAAAAATGGGCAGAACACCTTAATACAGACAGACATACAGATGGCCAGTAGGCACATGAAAAGATGTTCAACGTCACTAATTATTAGAGAAATGTAAGTCAAAGCTACAATGGGGTACCACCTCACACCCGTCAGAATGGCCATCATTAAAAAGTCTACAAATAACAAATGCTGGAGAGGGTGTGGAGAAAGGAGAACCCTCCTGCTCTGTTGGTGGGAATGTAAGTTGGTGCAGCCACTATGGAAAACAGTATGGAGGGTCCTCAGAAAACTAAAAATAGAATTACCATATGATCCAGCAACCCCACTCCTGGGAATATATCTGGACAAAACTATAATTCAAAAGGATACATGCACCCCATGTTCATAGCAGCACTGTTCACAATAGCCAAAACATGGAAATAACCTAAATGTCCATCAACAGATGAATGTATAAAGAAGATGTGGTACATATATGCAATGGAATACTACTCGGCCATAAAAAAGAATGAAATAATGCCATTTACAGCAATATGGATGCAACTAGAATTTATCATACTAAGTGAAGTAAGTCAGAAAGAGAAAGGGAAATACCATATAATATCACTTATATGTGGAATCTAAAATATGGCACAAATGAACCTATCTACAAAACAGAAAGAGACTCATAGACATAGAGGACAGACTTGTGGTTGCCAAGGGGGAGGGAGGGAGGGAGAGGGATGGACTGGGAATTTGGGGCTGGTAGATGCAAACTATTATATATAGAATGGGTAAACAACAAGGTCCTACTGTATAGCACAGGGAACTATATTCAATATCCTGTGATAAACCATAATGGAAAATAATATTTAAAAAAGTATGCCTCTATGTGTATAACTGAGTCACTTTGCTGTACTGCAGAGATTGCCACAACATTGTAAATCAATTACACTTCAATAAAAAAAATTAATAAAATAAAATAGTCTTAGATACACTGGGAGGAGAGTAAAAAAAAAAAATTCACCCACACCACATCAGAACAAAATTAAAAGAAGCTGAATGGCAATATGTAAAGGTACAACAGCAAAAACAAACCAAAGAATAACAAGAAAAGAAACGTACTGCTTAAAAGACCAAAAAACTCAACCTAGGAGATAATATAAATCAAGGAACAAAGAGAAATTCCTCACAACTGATTCATAATATAGAAAAACATAAGCCCACAAATTCAGTAAAATAAGAACTCAATCAGATTACAAAACAACAGAAAGATGAAAGGGGAGATTATAGGCCTAGGAAACAAACTGAATACTCATATGATATTAGTGCAGAGCTAATCAATTAAAAATGGCAAGAGAGGGGCTTCCCTGGTGGCGCAGTGGTTAAGAATCTGCCTGCCAAAGCAGGGGACATGGGTTCGAGACCTAGTCCCGGAAGTTCCCACATGCCACGGAGCAACTAAGCCCGTGCGCCACAATTACTGAGCCTGTGCTCTAGACCTCGCGAGCCACAACTACTGAAGCCCGCACGCCTAGAGCCCGTGCTCCGCAACAAGAGAAGCCACCACAATGAGAGGCCCACGCACCACAACGAAGAGTAGCCCCCTCTCACTGCAACTAGAGAAAAACCCACGCACAGCAACGAAGACCCAATGCAGCCAAAAAATAAATAAATAATTTTTTTAAAAAATGGCAAGAGACAAGACAGACACAAATGAAAACAAATACTGACAAGGTGATCACAAGTATATGTCAAAGAAAAAGGAAGAGATTACAGCAAAGATAATAGATGTAGAAGACAGAGATGATTCAACGCATCAATATTTGGTGTCCTAAGGTAGATAATCTAACAAATGGAACCGGAAATGTACTCAGAGATACAAGAAAATTTCCTTGATATGGAAAAAATAAAATCTGCAGATTAACAGACATAAAATGCTCAATACCAAGCCATACCCTAGAAAAACTACTGAGCGTCAAGGTTAGGGACAGGATTCTTTCTGCAGAGAATGTCAGACTGGCCTCAGATTTCTCCACAGTAACATTCAATGCAAGAAGACAGTGAAGCAACATCCACAAAATTCTCAAAAAATAATTAACTCAAAATATTATATTCATCCAAAATATATTCTCGTTTAAAGGCATTCTCAAACATGAAAGAATCCAGGGAATACAGCATTTCTGAGCCCTCCCTGAAAAAATTTACAATAAAATCTCATCAGGTAAGAATTGAACCAGAAAAAGGAACTCAGCAATGGAAATACCATGGTGAAAGGACTAAATAGTGGGCAATCATTCCATTTAAATATAGAATGAATGCTGTAACACTATGGGAAACAGTCTATAGCATACCATTGTTTTTAAAGTATTTATCTGTATATATACATAGAAAAGAGGACTGGTATGATGGTCACGTAATATTAATGATTCTTCTTGGGTGGGGGCATTAGGAGTGATTTTTCTAATTTTAATTATTTTTCTACACTTTATTTTTTTATAACAAGCATGTATTTTTTACAATAATTTAATAGTGAATTTCATTAAAAATCTGAAAACAAAAATGCTAATATACTAAAGTTAATTTGGATGATGGAAAGAGAATTGCTATTTTATTCTTAGTATTTTTCTATATTTTTTATTTCTAAAAATTAAAACATATTAATAAAAATACATCAAAGTATTAAATAGTAACTACCATGGGCAACAGACTTTTATATCATTAAAAAAAACACTTTATGGGCTTCCCTGGTGGCGCAGTGGTTGAGAGTCTGCCTGCCGATGCAGGGGACACAGGGACACGGGTTCGTGCCCAGGTGCGGGAAGATCCCACATGCCGCGGAGCAGCTAGGCCCGTGAGCCACGGCCACTGAGCCTGCGCATCCGGAGCCTGTGCTCCACAACGGGAGAGGCCACAACAGGGAGAGGCCCGCGTACTGCAAAAAAAACAAAAAAAACAAAAAAAAAAACAGAAAAACACTTTATGTGTATTGTCCAGGTTTATTACAATGAAAATGTATTATGATTACAAAGACATTTCTTCCCTCCAAAAAAAATCTTTAGAAAAGAGTAAATAGGGAGTTCCCTGGTGGCCTAGTGGTTAGGATTCCGGGCTTTCACTGACGTGGCCCAGGTTCAATTCCTGGTTGGGGAACTGAGATCCCGCAAGCCGCGTGGTGCAGCCAAAAAAATTAAATTAAATTAAATTTTTAAAGGGTAGATAGAAAGGACTTTTCAGATTGTATAATACTATTAACAAAAGAGACTGAGAGAGGTAGAAAGACAAAGAACAGGGAGGAAAAGCACAAGATCTGCTCTGCAGATGTAGAGTGAAGCAGGAGTGGAGTGCTGAGTAGGGCAGGTAGTTAAGGATTTGGCAGGAGAGATGCACTGAGGTCAGACTGTGAGGGTACTGATGGGAGGCTGAGGACTTGTTATCTTGGTAGAAAAAACAACCAAAAATTATGGGGGAAAGGAGCCCCTGTATTTTCTGGTCTTTCTGCATACTGGGAATTCTTGGATAGTAGTTCGGTACAACTAGGTATTTCACAACTTGGCTCTTTCCCACCATCTACAAAAACCTACATGAGTAAAAGTTACCAAATAATTGAGATGACTAGACAGTGAAGAAAAATGTGTGTTTAATAGAATCCACAGTTATGTTCCTTATTTAAAAATAAAGAAGGAGGGGGCTTCCCTGGTGGCACAGTGGTTGAGAGTCCGCCTGCCGATGCAGGGGACGCGGGTTCGTGCCCCGGTCCGGGAAGATCCCACATGCCGCGGAGCGGCTAGGCCCATGAGCCATGGCCACTGAGCCTGCGCGTCCGGAGCCTGTGCTCCGCCAACGGGAGAGGCCACAGCAGTGAGAGGCCCTCGTACCGCAAAAATAAATAAATAAATAAAATAAAGAAGGAGGCAAATGAGTAAAATTGGATGTTTGAAGGGAACGAGTCATTTCCAATTACCACCATTACCTTTTAATTTATCTTTAATATTTTCTGATAAACGTTTTGTGAGCTGAGGCATTTCTTCTGGAGAGTATTCAGCATTTGCCAGTTCCTCCTTGAGCACAGCATGGATACAGTCTCTAACCACAGAGGGTCTGAACCTAAATGAAACAGTTTGAAACATCCAGTTGGTAATTCCAAAAGCCTAATTTACCTTCGCAGCTTAACTTCCCCCAGTTTTTTGTCATGACAACCATTTATTCCTTCTTTTTCATATTTTTATTATAAAAGTAATAAAAACAAATTAAGAAAACAAGTCATAGTGCAAACCTGTATCTCCAGCCTCTCCCTTGAACTTCAGACCACATATTCCCACCCATATTCCATCCAGATGTCTAGTAGGCAACTTAAATTTAATACATCCAACACTGAGCTTCTGATCATCTCCTCTCCCCAAAACAAGGTCCTTATCTCAGTCAATGGTAACTCCATTCTTCCAACTGCTCAAGCCAAAAACCCTGGTGTCAGTTTTGTTGCCTTTCTCTCTCACAGCCCTCATCCCATTCATGAGCAAATCTTATCAGTTCTACCTTCAAAATAATCTAAAATTCAATCACACTCACCACCCCACTACCACCACCTTGCTCCAAGCTACCACTACTTCTTTCCTGGATTACAATGGCCTCCTAACAAGTCTCTCTGTCTCTGCCTTTGTCACAAAATCCTGTTCTCAACATAGCAACTAGACTGGTGCTATTAAATACATGTCAGATCATGACACTCCTCCGTTCAAAATACCCCAAATATTTCCCACCTCACTCAGAGTAAAAGCAACATTCTGTTATTGCAAGGTCCCATATGATCTACCCTACCAAACTCGTTGACTTTGTTTTCTACTACTTTGCCCCTAGTTCTCTCCACTCAGGCCACACTGGCCTTCCCTATGTTGTTTGACCACACCAGGCATGGAAACCTCAGTGCTTCTGCAGTTGCTGTTAACCTCTGCCTGAAATTCAATTCCTCTCCTTATATGCATAGCTCCTTCCTTTCTTTCAAGTCTTTATTCAAAAGTCACTTTCCCTAGCCACCCTCTCTAAAACTTCAAACCACCCTCCTACCACTTTATATCTCCCTTCCCGGTACTTATTACTATCTGATACACTATATGGTTCACTTAGGCATTTATCTTGTTTGTTGTCCTTCTACCCAGCTAGAACACAAGCTCCAAAGAGCAGAGATTTTTATCTGTTTTGTTCACTGTTATATCCCCATTCCTAGAACACTATCCAGCACATAGTAGAATTTTTTGAAGAAATTAATTACTGAATAAATGAAGACAGAGAAAAAATTCTCCCCTCATTTCACCACCCTAACAATACTATTAGCATTTTAGTTGTATTTATTACATATTACAACACTAGGTTCCTTTATCTGGGCTATATATATATATATATTTAATATTTATTTATTTATTTATTTAATTTGGCTGTGCGGGGTCTTAGTTGTGGCACATGGGATCTTTGTTGCTGCATACGGGATCTTTAATTGTGGCATGCGGGATCTAGTTCCCTGACCAGGAATGGAACCCGGGCGCCCTGAATTTGGAGCGCAGAGTCTTAACCGCTGGATCACCAGGGAAGCCCCTGGGCTGTATATTCTATCAGTTGATTTGTCTATCATGTGCCAAGTTACCAGAATGTTTTAAGTTTTGAGTTTATAATGTGGTTTGGTAGTACTAGCGGCCCCTTATTTCTTTTTAACTGTATTCTCTTTAGTCTCTTGCTTGCTTATTCTCACAGGTGAACTTTAGAATCATGGACAAATTTCTAGGATTTGATCTGTTCAAAATGTGGTCTTCCTATTAACAAACATACTATATCTGGCTCTTCCCTTAAGCCTTTTCCACTCTCAGTAAAATGCTAAAAGTTTTCTTCAAACGAGTCACAAATAATCTCATAGAGCTATTCCTACATAACATATATTTGTTGTTAATCTTGTTCTGTTTTACAACAGAAATACAGGTGAATGGCATTCTATGTATTTAGAATCTTTTACCAAGATAACTGAACATATTTTTTTAATGTCCCTTCTACCCACCATAAAACTGCTACATGAAATTTTTTATCACATTATAACTAAAGTTCCTGGGTTCTAGTATTTGCCAAGCATTTGATTCCGGAATCTAGTTTCAAAAAACAGAGGAAGGAAAAAAAAAAAAAAAAAAAAAAAAAAAAAACAGAGGAAGGGCTTAGGAAAGTCATTCTTTTAATTATTTTTTTTAATCTTGTGAAAATGAAGTTAGTGATGGATCCTACAGCCCTAACTGACTGTCCTCTGCAGGAGACGTTGTGCCTTAATTCTGGGAAGGTATTAGGGTGGCAGGCCAAAAGCCTCCAGATACTACTTGGGTAAGACTGTACACATACAGGTCTCGCGCCCTGAAGAAGAGTAAGCGCTTTCTGGCACACGTATGCACACAGTAACCCTCGAAACAGGGCTGAATGGCATTCGATGCAAGCCGCTTGTTTTCTGCCATGCAACTATCTCAATTCCTCTGTGCCCACATTCTGGATCTCCTAGAGTCAACCATCCATACTGTGCTTGTCTAAGGGACTACCTCCCGGCGCGTTAACCCTGCAACCTCAGGTCTGGTCCTCTGCTGCCCCCTGCAGCTGGGAGCCCAAGGAGAACAGCGCCCCACCCTCTCCCGCCCAGTCCCTCCTTCCCCGGTCCTGTCCCTTCCTCCATCGCCTGTTCCCCCGCAAAACCCGGCCTCCTCTCCGGCCCGCCCCTCTGTCTCTAGCCCCGCCCCTCCCTCCCGCCCCGCCCCACCCCGCCCCACCCCGCCCGTCACCCGCGGGTTCCTTTGGGACGCCCCGGCTATCAGGCAAGCTCTGCCTGCAGGAAGCATCAATCACGCAGGTCGGCCACGCCGCAATGCGTCTGCTACCCGCCTTTGCTGGAAAATGGGCCGCAGAATATAGGTATTCTCGGACTCTCCAGCGTTCTTCTCAGTCTCAGGTAACCCTTCGACCGCAGAGAAGGACGTGCGCTTTGAGAAGGGTGCGGCGACCGACATGGCCTAAGCTCCTTGGCCCCGTATTTCTCCCGAAGAAGGCTTAGCTCTCGGCGCCACGGAGCTGGGAAATGGTCGCCAGGGCGACAGCGCCACCTTTGACCCTATGTGCGGCGGCTGCGCGCTCTGCGCTGTGCGACCCGACCTTCTTGTCGTGCTCGCACTGCCGTACCCGCGCCTGCGCGCCGGATGCTGGACCAGAACCGGCGGAGCTGCAGTGACCATAACTTCGGCAAAGACTGGTTTGTTTCTGTTCCGTTTACAAAGCACTTAAACACGCGTCAGCTCTTATTAACCGCGCTGCAATCTTAGAAAGTGACACAGAACCTGAGACCCATAGAGGCCCAAGGATACACAGCTAGTAAGCAGCCGGTGAAACTGAGCTGGACTCTGGGGTGAGGGGTGGGGGGCGGTCCAGTGACAGATCCTGTGAACTTGGCTTCTTGCTTGTGAAAAAAGCTTTAGTCTCCTAGGCCTTTCCGAGTTCTAAAGAAAAGACTCTAGCAGTTAATGTTTCGAAAAATGGAAAATCAGTCAAGCAAGAAAAGTAATAATAAACAATAGGTCAGCCATAAAAAGAGTTACAGGATTCCTATCTTCTCCTTGAGGGATATAGGTAACCTTCTGATGCACATTCTTTTTTTTTTTTGATGGTTGTACAACATTATGATTGTATTTATACCCTTGAACTGTACACTTAAAAGTGGTTAAGATGAAAATTTTTGTTACGTGTATTTTACCACAAATAAAATTGGGGGGAAAAGTACCTAAGGTGATTGATAACCTTTGACTCCAGCTAACAAAACATTGCCCTCATCCACTGCTGATGCACATTCTTAAATTGTTTTCACAGAAACCAGGACCCCCACCAGATGGAAACTGCTGACTGCAAATGCTAGACCATAGACTGGCTGGAGCCAGAGATTCGATGATTGAGATTCCTGAAACTTCACCCAGTTACCTCACCACTAACCAATCAGAAGAATGTCCAGGAGCTGATCACACACCCTGGGACCCTCACCCTTAATGTTGCACTGAAAGCCATTGGGGAATATGAGTCTTTTGAACACTAGCTCCCCATCCTCTTTGTTTGTCACCCTGCAATAAACGCTGTACTTTCCTTCACCACAACCCAGCATCAGTAGATTAGCATTCCGCAATATTGGCAGAATCGAGCAGTTGCAAAAAGAGACCATATGGCTCTCAAAGTCTGAAATATTATTTGGCCAGGCAAAACTATAAAAAAAAAAAAGATAACTAAGTGAAAAAATATATAATCTGGGCCTTTACAGAAAAAGTTTGTGGTGTACTGATCTAATCCATAATTGCCAACCTGCAGTTCCCCCAGCCTCACCACACTCCTGCTCCAGGGCAAAAGTCAGGAAGGAGCAAACTTAGGATGCATTTCCTGCTTATGAGCACCAGTCCTGGTCCTATTTTAGAAAGCTGTATTATCCTGCCAGCTTCAAAAACTAAGAAGAAATTCCCCCAATATGCATCCTGAACAAAGATCCCAAAACAGGAGAGAGGGAGGTGCTCTGCTTTCCACATTTCACAATGAAGGAGCTGTGGCATCACAGTTCTCCACCCACAGCATCCTGTGTCTCCCCTTTTGAGCTTCTATTTCCTCTGATGGAAAAACGCTTCCTTCCCTCTTTGCTGGGCTAACCATTTCAAGAATCAGTTCAGACATGACTGATGCCTTCCTTCATCTCTCACAGATCCTCTCCTTAGAGGTTCCTGGTTCCTTCAAGCTCTCATTACATCCTGGCTTGACCTCTAACATGGTCCCTACCGTATGACATTCAAATTATTAGTAGATGAGTTTCCCTAACATGACCATGAGCTCTTCAAGGACAGGGCAGGGCCCAAGGGCAAGGACCATGTCTCAGTCATTTTTGAATTCACAGCATGCATGGCAGTGCTGAGCACACAGTGGGCACTCAGTATATACCACTTATTGAATGGCACTGAACACTGGTGGATTAGTCAGCTCAGGCTGCCATAACAAAATACCACAGACTGGCTGCTGGCTGCTGTGTGGTTTAAACAATGGAAATTTATTTTCTGGAGGCTAGAAATCCAAGATCGAGGTGCCAACAAGGTTGGTTTCTACTGAGGCCTCTCTCCTTGGCTTGCAGATGGCTACCTTCTGGCTGTGTCTTCACATGGCCTTTTCCTCTGGGCTCTCATGGAGAGACAGATCTGGTATATCATCCACTTTCTTTTTCCCCACATCTCTTTAGCATATACTAAATTCTCACAAATATTTATTTCTATCTCTGAGCTCCCTAGTCTGATGCATAAATTTGTCCATTTAATGTACCGCACTGTTTGAATTATTGTAGTTTTATATTAGCTTTTAATATCTAGTAGAGTTAGTCCCACCTCACTGCCTTCTTCAGAAATTTCCTGGCTGTCCAAGCTTGTTCATTTTTCATGTGAACTTTAAAACCAGCTTATTCCATATCCTCTTCCACCAAATCTTGGTGATTTTATTCATCATGTTAAATTTATAGATTAGTTTAAGGGCATTTATATCTTATGATCCAAGTTCATGGCATGCCTTTATATTTGTTCAAGTTTATTTTTTATCCTTTAGTAATATTTTAGTTTTCTTCAATAAGTATTTCACATTCTTGTTTTGTTGGTAACTAGGTTTTTTCTCTTTTTCCTTTTTTGTTTCTAATGTAAATGGGAGTTCCCCATCTGCATACCTGTTAACTGCTTGTTGTTTGTATACATGAAGATTTTTGATTCTGTACATTTATTTTGTACCCAGACATTGTATGAAATTCTCTTATTGTTTGTAATATAATTTATTTGGGTGCTCTAGATGTGTAATCATATTGTCTGAATAAAATGATAACTTTACCTTCTTTCCTATTTTATATCTGTTAATTTCCTTTTGAATACTTGCTTGGGCTAATACCTCAAGAACAATATTAAATGATAGTGACAATAGTGAGTGTCATCATCTTATTTGCAACCTTAATGAGATTGTTTCTAGTATTCCTTCATTAAGCATGATGCTGACTTTTGAGTTGAGATAGATATGTTGTATTATGATAAGGAAGGACCTGTCTTTTCTCATTTTCTTAAAGAGTTTTATTAAGAATATATGTTGAATTTTATCAAATGCCTTTTCAGCATTTATGAAGAAAATCATTAGGATTTTTTCCTCCTTAAATCTATTAATATAGGTGAATAAACTTTCTGAAACTTAATCATGCTTTTATGCTGGAAATACACTCTTACAATGTCATTTTTCTAGGTATGATTGACATATAACATTAGATTTATTTCAGGTGTACAATATGATTTGATTTTTGTATATATTGCAAAATGATCACCACAGTAAGTCTCATTAACATCTGGCACCATACATTAGTTACAAAAAAATTTTTTTTTTTTCTTGTAGTAAGGACTTTTAAGATTTATTCTCTTAGCAACTTTTAAATATGCAATACGGTACTATTAACTATAGTCACCTTGTTGTACATTATATCCCCATGACTTAACTATTTTATAAGCAGAAGTTTGTACCTTTGACTCTCTTCACCCATTTCTCTCACTCCCCAGCCCCAGCTCTGGCAACCACTAGTCTGTCACTGTATCTGTGAACTTGGTTTTGTTGCTATTGTTGTTGCTTTAAATTCCACATGTAAGTGATATCATATGGTATTTGGCTTTCTCTGACTTATTTCACTTAGCATAATACCTTCTAGGTCCATCCATGTTGTCACAAATGTCAAGATTTCATTTTTCTTATGGCTGAAGAGTATTCCATTGTGTGTGTGAGTGTGTGTGTGTGTGTGTGTGTGTGTGTGTGTGTGTACCATATCTTCTTTATCCATTAATCCATTGGTGGACACTTGGGTTGTTTCCATGTCTTGGTTATTGAAAATAATGCTACAGTGAACATGAGGGTGCAGATACCTTTTTGAACTAGTGTTTTTGTTTGCGTCAAATAAATACCCAGAAGTAGAATTGCTGGATCATATGGTAGTTCTTTTTTAATTTTTTGAGGAACCTCCATACTGCCTGCCATACTGGTTGCACCAGTTTACATTCCCACCAACAGTGCACAAGGGTTCCTTTTTCTCCGTATCCTCATCAACATTTGTTATTTCTTTCCTTTTTGATAACTGCCATTCTAACAAGTATAAGGTGATATCTCATTATGGTTTGGAGTTGCATTTCCCTGATGATTAGTGATATTAAGCATCTTTTCATGTACTTGTTGTCTCATCCTCTTCTCATAAGGATGCCAGTCTTATTTGATTAGTGTCCCACTCTTATGACCTCATCTAACCTAAATTAGCTTCTTAAAGGTCCTATCTCCAAAGTCACGTTGAGGGCTAGAGCTTCAACCTATGAATTTTGGGAGCACATAATTCAGTCCATTAAGCTAGTGAACTTGAATTTAGAAAGTAGGGGGTCAGGTATTGACTTTACCTGAACCTAACTGACTGCTTTTGGGCAGCAAGTCCATTATCCTCTAGGAGCCTCAACTTCATCTGTAATATGCGGCCAATTTTATGGGGCTTTTGAGAGGCTGAAATGAGATCATGGCTGGAGGACATTTTATGGACTATAAGTTCCTACACAATAATAATGACAATTATTTCTTCTACTACTATATCATCTTGCAGTTTACAATGTGATTTTTTAAAAATTAATTTATTTATTTGGCTGCATCATGTCTTGTTGTGGCACGCGGGATCTTTTTGTTGCAGTGCACCAGCTCTTTGTTGCAGCGCGCGGGCTTCTCTAGTTGTGGTGCGTGGGCTCCAGAGTGCGCGGGGTCAGTAGTTGCAGTACGCAGGCTCTCTAGTTGTGGTGCACAGGTTCTAGAGAGAGCGGGCTTAGTTGCTCCACGGTGTGTAGGATCTTAGTTCCCTGACCAGGGATCAAACCCTTGTCCCCTGCATTAGAAGGCAGATTCTTAACCACTGGAAGTCCCTACAATGTGATTTAAAATGCATTGTATCATTCAACATACATGCAAGGAATTATTATTGTTATTATTACTACATGACTACCTAAAAGGGAAATTTGTTTATAATTCATACCCACTCTTGCAGAAAAGATTCAAGGCAGCTCATGATGAAAACACTCATGTTTAAGAGGGAATTACCAGGACTTCCTTGGTGGCACATTGGTTAAGAAACTGCCTGCCAATGCAGGGGACACGGGTTCGAACCCTGGTCCAGGAAGATCCCACATGCCTCGCGACAGCTAAGCCCATGTGCCACAACTACTGAGCCTGCGCTCTAGAGCCCGCGAGCTACAACTACCGAAAGCCTGTGCGCCTAAAGCCCGTGCTCCACACCAAGAGAAGCCACCGCAGTGAGAAGCCCGCGCACCACAACGAAGAGTAGCCCCCACTCGCCACAACTAGGGAAAGCCCGTGCAGCAATGAAGACCCAACTCAGCCAAAAACAAATTAATTAATTAATTTTTTAAAAAGAGGGCGTTACCTGTTACTTCTCACAGAGGCTGCAGAAAAGGCCCAGGAAGCTGTTGATGAAATGAATGACCACCAGGAGAATCTGGAGGAGGCTGATGCACAGAAGGGCAGAGAAGAAGCACACGTGCCAAATGACAGCTTTAGAAGGCTCCAGGCAGACAGAATTCCAGAGTGAATGGTCATACAAATAATTCCTATCCCCAAAAATAAGGAGATCAGGGGTTGGAATAAGGAAGAAAATCCCAGCAACCTTGATAGAAACCTGGGTTCTCCCTCAGCTCAGGTCGTAGGACTAGACTTTTGAGGGTGACTATTGTTGCATTTGCAATTTTCTGAGCATCAGAGAAGCAAGATGCTAGAATGCTGACTAAAAGGAGTTTGTAGTCCCTTTCTGTGTCTTTCTTTCTCTGAAGAGACTGCAAATCCAAGTTTCCATCCATTTACCTGTTTTGCAGGTCTTTGAATGGGTAACCATGTTTCCAAGCCTGTGTCTGATTGAAGGACGAAACATCGAACATGCAAAAAGGACCATCTTTCAGGGCTACTCCAGAAGTGATAAAGCAAATCAAGGCCCCAAGAAAAGCCAGGCCACTTGACAACAGAGCAGTAAGCATCTGCAGAAGGAGAGAAGAAACAGTGAGCCTGAGAGGGGGTCGTGACTTGTGGGCTGATCTGGACAAATCTAACTTCTCTGGTGCTCAGGCCTTCCCCAGTCATGGGGATGATCCTACCCACAGCACCTCCTTTAAAACATAGCCAAGGTAGGGCTGGCTGATGAGGTCACTGGGTAGAGCTGGGAGGGGGTGGGAAAGAAGGAATGGAGAAGGGGGAAACACTGGCACCTGGTCCCAGCAGCAGGTTCAGCCGGATTCAGCAGGCTCTTCAGAGCTTCTCAGCAGAGTGGCATCAAAAACTTTGTCACTCACCCTGCAGGCATTCAGTCTCTGGCTTAAAGGGTCAGATTGGTTATCGCAAGCCCCCCTCTGACCCTTTTAAAAGAAAGCTGTATTTTTTCAAAAGTTCCAAGCTGCCATCCCTGATTCCTCTCTTTCTCAGATCAAGCATGAAAGGAAGGAAGGGAGGAAGAGGGGAAAGAAGGAAGAAAAGGAGGGAGGGAGGGAGGCAGAGACAGAGAGAAATTACAGTCAACTCTGAAATAACTCGAGTTCTGTCATTGTACTTTTCTGGTCTGTGCACCACTCATTTCCTTCCCAAAAGATAGCAATGTGTTTATTTCCTTGGCAGGATTCTAACTTCCAGATTGGTTTCTTTCTCAGGATACCAGATTTTTTTTTTCTCCTTCTCAAAAAACACATATTTTAAAATTTTAAATAAAACATATATATATATATATATATGTGTGTGTGTGTGTGTGTGTGTGTGTGTGTGTGTGTGTGTGCGTATATATATATATAGTTTTTATACAGAATCAGAGTCGTTTTCCCACTGATGTCAAACTGGTTTAGAACTCGAGAGGGGCCACAGAAAGCTGTGTAGTAAGTTTTGACTCTAAGTTAAAAGATTCAAGATGAATCAGTCTGACATAAGCCTAGGACAGAGGTTCTAAAAATGTGGTCCCTGTCCCAGCAACAGCACATCACCTGGAAACTTGTTAGAAATGCAAATTTCCCCCCCTCCCCATCTTGCTCCACCCCAGACCTACAGAGTCAGAAACTCTGGGCGTGGGGCCCAGCAATCTGTGTTTTAACAAACGCTGCAGGGATTCTGATGCACACATTCAAGTCGAGAACCACTTGCCTAGGGGAAAACCAGACATGACTGAGAACAGATAGTGAATGAAATGTATGGGTGTTTATACTTAATTCTTTAACATATAATTCTGAATCAGCAGGGTTCCCAACATGTGGGCTGTAGATATCAAAGCAGGATGCAGAGTTACTGTAAAAAGGCCACAAATTCATGTGTCTGAGACTGAATGAGCAATATATCTTATACATTTATGTACTGAGATTTTTCAAATATATATAGATGTTGCTGCAATTAATACAGTGCAAATTTATTCTGGGCCTCAGCTTCATTATCTGTAAAATGGAGAGGTTAGACTAGAATCTAGTCATCAGATGATCTCTGGAGAATCTTTCAGCTCCAAGAAAAATTAAGAAAAATAGCCAGGAAATTTTCTATCAATGACACATGACTACAATGTACATAACTCATGTCCATATTGTTCAATAGGCTAAAACTAATAAGAACAGTTCATGTATAGCTGAAACGCTTTGCTATATAGCAGAAATTAACAGGACATTGTAAACTATACATCAATAAAATAAAAAAGAACAGTTCCTCACATGTGTGTAGACATTTATGGTTCATTAAGCACTTCCTCCCTGGACTTGATCCTGTTAACTTTCGTTTTACAGAAGGATCCGAGATTCAGAAAACTTGCCCAAAAGCTTAGGGTTTTTAGACCCTTAGAGAGGTATCGTCAGGACCTGACTTCAAACGCCAAGACTGAAATTGTCTCTTTATCACTCTGCCTCTAAAGTAATAGAATGTGGGGACATTCTAGGTATTAGAAGAGTGGAATCGGGTGCTTACACTTTGGCAGGGCCCACTCTTACTGAAGCAGCCATATCTCCAGCCCGTCAAGGAGATGAGGGTAGCTGCAGTGAGAACCTGGGGGAAGAGGGAAGAGTGTTAAAAAGAGATTGGGTAATTTACATCTCTAGCTGCCACCTGTGGCTGCTGAAATAGAGTGGTTAGACATCTCACATGGACTTAATTACCCTACCTTTCCCAGAGGGCTTGGCTTTGACTGTCAGGACCCAGTTTGGGATGACTAGCCTAATGTGACTCTATGAATGGCAGCGTTCACACCAAGCCTGCCTAGTCCAAAATTCAGCAACATTTGACCAGTCTTCCTAGAGTCTTCTATCCCTTGGAGCTGCTATAGACCCCACAGTCAGCTTGTTAGTTCAAGCTTTTTTTCAAGGAATCAAAACACTACCCCCACCCCCACTTCACTGCTCCACCTGTAAGGGGCACTTTGGGAGTTCACACCCAGGGAACCCCAGACACTCACCATGAGGCCTCCTCCCCAGAGCCCAGAGCCCAGCATGGCATGCCTGCCAATGAGGCCCCTCAACAGGTAGGTCACATCCCAGTTAGGAAGGAGGAGCACTGTGTTGGCTGCAGCAGCAAACAGGGCTGTAGTCCCGAGGCTCAGCCCCAGTACTTGGGAGCAGGTCCGTGAGCATGCCATCACACAGAGAGGACACTGTCCTGGAACCAATGGAAAGAGGGTCAGGGTAGCTGTGTTACTGGGAGCTGGTGGCTAGGGGAAACCCCAGGAGCATAGGGTGGGGAGGGGGAAATAGACCAGAGGCACTGTCACCTCCTAGGGTCAGATCAAGAAGAGCCAAGGAACTTGCTTAAAAACTCTGCGTCTTATAAATATTTCCCAATGGATAGAATTTAATTGCTCCATTTTCTGCCAGCTCCCACTCACACACACACACACACACACACACACACACACACACACACACACTCCTCATCCCATCATAATTTGCTTGTACCTCTATTAAAGCCAGTGATTATTTCTACTTGATACAGAAAAACAAAAAAAAAAATTTTTTTTGAAGATGTTGGGGGTAGGAGTTCATTATTAATTAATTTATTTTTGCTGTGTTGGGTCTTCGTTTCTGTGCAAGGGCTTTCTCTAGTTGTGGCAAGCGGGGGCCGCGGTGCGCGGGCCTCTCACTATCGCGGCCTCTCTTGTTGCGGAGCACAGGCTCCAGACGTGCAGGCTCAGTAGCTGTGGCTCACAGGCCTAGTTGCTCCGCGGCATGTGGGATCCTCCCAGACCAAGGCTCGAACCCATGACCCCTGCATTAGCAGGCAGATTCTCAACCACTGCGCCACCAGGGAAGCCCAAAAAACAAAATTTTAAAGGTGTCATCCTCTTGCTTTAAAAGACGTCATTTTAAAGCTGTCCGCTGTTACCACTTCCATTCAACATTGTACAGGAGGTCCTTTCCAGTGCAATAAGAAAATAAAAAGCGGCAAAAGCCACAGGTATGAAAGAAAGAAGTAAGAATATCATTATTCACAGTAACATGATTATCTGTGTAGAAAATTGTAAGGAATCTATCAAAAAGTTAATAAGTGAGTTTAGCAAGGTTACCGAATAAAAAATTAAATGTACAAAAATTCTATTGTATTTCTATATACAAGCAATGATAAATTATAAAAGTTAAAAAACAACATCATTTACAATAACATACAAATAGAAAATACTTATGGATAAATTTTACAAAATCTGTGTAAGACCTGTACACTAAAAATTATAAAACATTACTGAGAAAAATTAAAGAAGACCCAAATAAATGGAGAGATATACCATGTTCATGAATCAAAAGGCTTAGTATCAGTGCAATCTCAGTCAAAATCCTAGCAGGGTTCTGTCATAGAAACTGACAAGCTGAATCTAAATTTACATGGAAATGCAAAAGACCTAGATTTTTCAAAACAATGTGGAAAAGAAGACCAAAGTTGGAGGGCTTACATCATGTGATGTTAAGACATTATAAAGCTACAGTAATCAAGACAGCAAAGTAATGGTGTATACAGACATGCAGACCACTGGAACAGACTAGAGAATTCAGAAATAGAGCTATACAAATATGATCAAATGATTTTTGAAAAAGATGGTATTTTAGTAGGAAAAGGAGAGTCTCTTCAACAAATGATGCTGGAACAATCCATATGCAAAACAAAAATATATACTTTTCCTATTACTGCAAACCCTATTCAATAATTAACTCGAAATGGACCATGGATCTAAACCTAATAAAAATTTTACAAGAAAACAACAGAGAAAATCATCGGGATTTTCGGTTAGATAAAGATTTATTATATAGAACACAAAAAGTACAACCTATAAAAAGTGATAAATTAAACTACTTCAAAATTAAAATTTTGCTCTTCAAAAGACACCATTAAGGAAATGAAGAGACAAAACACAGGCTGGGAGTAAATATTCACAATACATATTTTGTAAATATGTATGTGAATGTGACCTCATATACCTCTGACAAAGGATTTGTATCTAGAATACATAAAGAATTCTTAAGACTCTACCATAAGTAGACAAACAACTGAGGGACTTCACTGGTGGTGCAGTGGTTAAGACTCCACGCTCTCAGTGCGGGGGGCCCAGGTTCAATCCCTGGTCAGGGAACTAGATCTCACATGCATGCTGCAACTAAGGAGCCCGCGAGCTGTGACTAAGGAGCACGCCTGCCGCAACTAAGACCCAGCGCAACCAAATAAATAAAATAATGTAAACGAAAAAGGAAGGCAAACAATGGTTTTTAAAAATGGGAAAACGATGTGAACAGACACTTCATTTCATCTCACAAAAGAAAAGCTATATGGATGACAACTAAGAACATGAAAAGACACTCAACATCATTAACATAGGGGAGTGCAAATTAAAACCAAAATAAGATCCTACTACATACCCACTGGAATTGTTACAGTTAAAAAGTTGGACTAGGGGCTTCCCTGGTGGCGCAGTGGTTGAGAGTCCGCCTGCTGATGCAGGGGACACGGGTTCGTGCCCCGGTCTAGGAAGATCCCACATGCCGCGGAGTGGCTGGGCCCGTGAGCCATGGCCACTGGGCCTGCGCGTCCGGAGCTTGTGCTCCGCAACGGGAGAGGCCACAACAGTGAGACGCCCGCGTACCGCAAAAAAAAAAAAAAAAAAAGTTGGACTATACCAAGTGTTGGTGAGGATGTGGAACAACTAGAACTCTCATAGATATGTGGTGAGAATGCAAATGGTACAGCCACTTTGGAAATAAGCTTGGCAGTTTCTTAAACCATCACTTACCAATGATCAAGTAATTCCACTTCTATATATTTATCCAAGAGACATGAAAACACATGCCCACACAAAGACTAGTACTTGAATGTCCATAGGAGCTTTATTCATAATAACTAAAAATTAGAAACATGGAAACAACCTGTGTCTACCAACAGATGAATGAATGAAAAATATATATATATATATATATATGTGCAATGGAATATTATTCAGTCATTAAAAGAATGAAGTTCTGTTACATGCTGCAACATGAATGAAGCACGAAAACATTATGCTAAATGAAATAAGCCAGACACTAAAGGACAAGTATGTATGATTCTACTTATATGAAATATCCAGAATAGGCAAATTCATAGAGACGGAAAGTAGATTAGAGGTTACTAGGGACTGAGGGGAAGGGGGAATGGGGAGTTATTGTTTAATGTTTACAGAGTTTCTGTTGGGGGGTAATGAAAAAGTTTTGGAAACAGGTAATGGTAATATATAGTTACACAACATTGTGAATGTAATTAATGCCACTGAGTTGTACACTTTAATATGGTTAAAATAACAAGCTTTAAGTTATATATATTTTACCACAATAAAAAATCAATTAAAAATGAGAAATACAGGGCTTCCCTGGTGGCGCAGTGGTTGAGAGTCCGCCTGCCAATGCAGGGGACGCGGGTTCGTGCCTCGGTCCGGGAAGATCCCACATGCCGCGGAGCGGCTGCGCCTGTGAGCCATGGCCGCTGAGCCTGCGCGTCCGGAGCCTGTGCTCCGCGACGGGAGAGGCCACAGCGGTGAGAGGCCCGCGTACCGCAAAAAAAAAAAAAAAAAAAAAAAAGAGAAATACAAAAAAGTGAGAAATAACTCAAATGCTCATCAATAGGTGAATAGATAAACTGTGGTATATCCATACAATTAGTACTACTACTAGGCAATAAAAAACAATAAACTACTGATACATGAAACAACATGGATGAATCTCAAAATCATGCTAAATGAAAGAAGCCAGAAACAAAAGACTACTCACTGTATGATTCTGTTTATATGAAATTATAAACACTAGAAAAGGCAGAACTAGTGACAGGAAGCAGATCAGTTGTTTCCAGGGGCTGAGAATAGAAGAGGGGATTAATATCGTACATAAGGAAACTTTTTGAGGTGATAAAAATGTTCTATATCTAGATTCTTATGAATATACAACTATATATATAGACAAAACTCATCAAACTACTCTTAAAATTGGTGAATTTTATTATATTTTAATTATATATCAATAAAATTGATTACAAATTAAAATGTCATGTCTAGATAGGTTGTAAAATGCCTCCTCCACACCTTTACTTATAGCCGTTTCTCCCTTTTAAATTTTCACTGATCTGTGAACTTTTTATTTTTTTTAATATGAATTAGAATAGGACTAGTAATATTTGGGTACACTCATGTCAATGTGGACCTGAAAAAAGTCAGTACCATGACATCCCCAAGAAGTGGTTTGTTGCCACTTTGCAATTCAGTTACATGTCTGGCTCAGCTTAAGGCTCTTGACGCTCCCCTCCTAACACACAGCTTTGCCCATAACCAGAAAATACGTATAGATCAAAGCCTCCACCCCAATCTCTCTTTTACATATATACATACACCTACATATATAATGAAATATTTCAGAGTTAAAGAGTGAAGCATAATGTATATAATATATTTGCTCTTGCTAGTTGTGTGGAATAATTGAACAACACCTATGTAAACACAACTGGTTTACAAAATAGATTCTTACCACTAATACTATTGAAGCCCCAGGTGTGCCCTCTCTATCATCTGCCTGTACTCCTTCCTGGGAACGACTACCCTAAATTTCGATTTTATCATACATTTTTAAAAACGGTTTTACAATTTATGAACTTAATTTAAAAAAAAACAAACTTGATTAGCCTAGGTTTTTTTGGTTTGTCCAGACTTCAGCTTATATAGAGACTCGTGTTAGACACAGCACTGAGCAGGCCATTTGGTTGGGGCAGGAAAGGGGGTGCTCTTGTCCTGCCCGCCCATACCCCCATTCCCCAGCCTCCTCAGCCCTTGGTGACATTTGCTTCCCTAATCTCAGAGCCCAAACTCATCTCAGCTGCTCCTCCCAGCAGGAAACTTTCTGATGCAATTGCTAATATTTTAGTGGGATGAGTTGCCTTCACCGTGTGCCCTCTCCACAGGGTATTTGCTCTCTAAGCCATGTTTCTCAAACGGTGAATAAAATAACTCATCCCTGATGAAAGGAAGTTCGGATCTTTGTGGAGGGGGGCACACGCTGGAGGAGTTGGGGGTAGGATACGGAGGAACAGTGGCCCTTACTCCAAGGATACAAGGGACCTGGAGGGAAGAGGGGGCCCCCTCCCCCAGGGGCCCACCACAGAGACCTCTTTTCCTGAAGTGTCCTCCAAGCTGGTATGGTACTGGCTGCTTTCTCCACGGGTCCTCAGGGTGAGGAGCCTGCTCCGCTGTCAGCGGGCAGGGCATCTGTATGATCACAACCCACCCAAACAGTTTGTGATGCAGCCTCCCTCCCCAGACCTTCCTGCCATTGAGAGCCGCGCTCTCAGTGTGTGTCCAGGGTGTTGGCAAGTAACGACTTTAACCCACATGCCTCTCAGATGACTGACATCTTGTCAGGGGCCCAAGAAAGGACTCGTGTGTGGTCGGACATTGAGGCACACTCTAGACCACCGGCTGGAAGAACCTTTTGTTCAGGAATGCCTTCAGCCTCCTTTGAATCATTCCACCTATGAGTAAGGCCTGTCTAGACAATAGATCACCGACATGAACCTCCCCACCCCGACAATCTCTTCTTTGGAAATTTTTCTTATCAGGAAAGTTTTAGAAGGGAAGCTAAAAGATATGAACGTGCAGAGGGAAAACTAAGTTGAGCATGGCCTTTGGGATGAGTGGGATTCAGAGCATCCTGGCTGTCCTACTAATCTGCTAAAAGCACTTGCTGTGCTGCTGCATCTAGGAGGGCTGTGGCTCAGTTGGAGTTTCACGTCCTCCCCTTGATTTGTTCCCCTAGAAATCACAACATTCTGAGAAATGCTTCCACAAATGTGAGCCAGGAGATTAGCAAAGAGTTTGGCTAATTTGATATCTGAAGAGACAAGCAGGATCATAAGGTAAAACCTCACAACCAGGCTTTAGGGTGCCCTGTTCTAACCTGAGATCCTGGCTGGGTGAACAAATCACTACCTAGATGTCTGGGCAACAGTTTAAGTGATCAGCTGAGTCAAATAGAGGAAGAGACTTTAAATTCTGTGTGTCTCTCAACCTAAATCATCACCTAGCCAGACTTTTATCATTCTTTCACCAGTCAAATATGTATTGTGACCACTATGTACCAGGCACTATTCACTCTGGTGAACCAGAGACAGACTCTTCTCTTGAGGAACTTAAAGTCTGGTGGGGACACTAACCAGGCAATGAGAAAGTGTGGAGCAGAACAGTCCAGCTGAAGGTGTGATGGAAGTACTTGCCTAATCCTGTCTGCAGAAGCAAGGCAGAGCCTCCTGGAAGGAGTGTTGTATGAGCTAAAACTTGACAACGAGGCATTAGACGGGCAAAGTTGGGAAGGGAAAAGTATTCTAAGCATGTGTAAAGGCCTGAAATTGATAGACTGAGGCAAAGAGATGTTAAACAAATTGCCTGAAGTCACACAGCTGCTCAGTGGTTGAGCCAGATCTCCTTTGAGTTGGAAGCTTGTGCTTTTAACTGCTAGACCAAACTATTCCCTGGCCATCCCCTCACTGGGCCCTTCCATTTCTGCTTACCTGCATCCGGTGGCAAGAATCAGGATGGGAGAGAAAGAACCTGGTGAAGGGCTCCGTGTTCAGAGTGGGTCTGAACTCCTGTGGCCTCAGCTGGAACTCCTGCAGGTTTGGACTGGAGGCTCCTCTTTCAGGACTCCTACAGAGGGTCAGAGAGGCGCTATTTATATGTGGAAGTCACTCAGGCGTGTGTGTGTGTGGGGGGGGGGGCATGCATGCCCACACACCGCTGCCCACAGGCCTGCAACAAAGGAGCTTTCCTCTTCCTGAAGAGCCCTCTCCTGATGACCCACCCTCTACTCATTTTCATGTGACCCTAAGAAAGGAACCAGGAGGCATGGCCTCGTGAGCTAAAATGCCTTAATGAGTCAGAGGATGCACCCATGAGAAATACCTTATCCTCCTTTCTTTCCCAAGCAGCAACACTTTTTCACACACTACCGGCCCGTATCTGTTTCACTCACTGCAGTGTTTGGGCTCCTTGGAAAAACAGCACTAAGCAGGGCGGCCATCATTTTTTCCTTATCACCTTCCTTAGTTTGCTCTTAGCTGTGGCTCCTTTAATAGCTTTCTAACTTTTTTTTTCAAGCTCTAGGCCACCATCATCTGTACCACCGTTTTAATGATACTGATATGAGAGTGTCTGCTGTTAGATAAGCCATTGAGTTGGGAACAGAAATACCTTCTAAAATCTGAGTGATATCTGGCATTCTGTCATCAAACCATTCTAATTGCCTAATTAAGAACTGTTCTAACAGACACTGCAAATAAAATCCTTTTTGCTAAGCTGAGAAGAAATAAAAGAGAGGACTAACCCAGGAGAGGCATCTAGCATCTTATTTAATTCTCAAAATAAACTTGTGAGGTAGGCATTATTTTACAAATGAGCAGATTATTATTACTGAGGCTCAGTGAACTACCCAAGTTCACATAGCTAATAGGTATTTGTAGCAGAAATTGAGACCCAGGTCTCCTAGGTGCCAAACCACCATAGTACTGCCTCCAAACAGATAGTTGGAATCTGGGCTGGGAAAAAAAATATCTCAAGCATCAATATGTGGGGCTGTATAGAGTGTAGAGTTAGATGACATAGGATCATTTTCCTTCAACCTCACTCACTGTTACTCTGAGCCAGTCAAATTTCTCTGGGCTATAATCTCTTTATCTGCATGATGAAGCTAACCTAGTATTTATTTTACTTGCTTTAGGTCTGTTGTAAGGATCTAATGAGATAGTTTGTAAATGTGTTTTATAAGGTGAATAAACCTTTCTTCTTAATAGAAAGCTTGTGAGCCCTCGCCTAGTATCCTCTATCAAAATTCAATTCTCTGGGGAGATACAAGAATTCAATTGGGCTCTAAATGATTCCCTTTTACGATGAAAATGGAAACTGGATCCTATTTTTTTTTTTGAATTTCATTTTATTTATTTTTTATACAGCAGGTTCTTATTAGTCACCCATTTTATACACATCAGTGTATACATGTCAATCCCAACCTCCCAATTCATCACACCACCACCACCCCTCCTGCCACTTTCCCCCCTTGGTGTCCATACGTTTGTTCTCTACATCTGTGTCTCTATTTCTGCCCTGAAAACCAGTTCATCTGTACCATTTTTCTAGGTTCCACATATATGCGTTAATATACAATATTTGTTTTTTCTCTTTCTGACTTACTTCACACTGTATGGCAGTCTCTAGATCCATCCACGTCTCTACAAATGACCCAATTTCGTTCCTTTTTATGGCTGAGTAATATTCCATTGTATATATGTACCACATCTTCTTTATCCATTCATCTGTCGATGGGCATTTAGGTTGCTTCCATAACCTGGCTATTGTAAATAGTGCTGCAATGAACATTGGGGTGCGTGTCTTTTTGAATTACGGTTTTCTCTGGGTATATGCCCAGTAGTGGGTCATATGGTAATTCTATTTTTAGTTTTTTAAGGAACCTCCATACTGTTCTCCATAGTGGCTGTATCAATTTACATTCCCACCCACAGTGCAAGAGGGCTCCATTTTCTCCACACTCTCTCCAGCATTTATTGTTTGTAGATTTTCTGATGATGCCCATTCTAACTGGTGTGAGGTAATACCTCATTGTACTGGATCCTATTTAATGAACTTTTCAATAGTGGTTTACCAGCTTTTGTGTCAGGCACATATACATCTGCATACATAGAAATTTCACACATAGAAAGCAGCTCACATACAGTTTAAAAGAATATTAATAACATAATTATTCCTCATATATATGCATCAAGGGTTTTCTCACTATTGTTTGCATCATTAGTAAAATCTCTGTGCACAGAGATGATGTGTGCTACTCCATCCAGTGCATGAATTAATTCATTAATCAAGTGATTCCTGAATTCCTACCATGTTCTAAGCTCTATGCTAGATTCTGAGTCTACAGAGCAGAATAAGATACAGCAGCCTCTACCCTCAAGGATCTCACAGTTGTGGGGAAGAGGCATATAAATAGCATAGGTAAATAAAAATGCAGTGGGAAGTGGGCAAAGATTTTTTCAAACAGGACACAAAAAGCAGGGACCATAAAGAAAAAGATTGATAAATGGAACTTAAAATCAAGAACCACTCTTCATCAAAAGACATTAAGAGGGCTTCCCTGGTGGCGCAGTGGTTGAGAGTTCACCTGCCGATGCAGGGGACTCGGGTTCGTGCCCTGGTCCGGGAAGATCCCACATGCCGCCAAGCGGCTGGGCGCGTGAGCCATGGCCGCTGAGCCTGCGCGTCCGGGGCCTGTGCTCTGCGGCGGGAGAGGCCACAACGGTGAGAGGCCCGCGTACCGCAAAAAAAAAAAAAAAAAGACATTAAGAGAGTGAAAAAGCAAACTATAGACAGGAGAAAACATTTATAATACATATATCTGACAAGCGTCTCATGCCTGGAATTAAGAATGTTTACAAACCAGTGAAGAAGACAAAGAACCGGTAAAAACTGGGCAAAACAACTTGAGCAGGCACTTCTCAAATGGCCAATAAGTATATGAAAAGCTCTAACTCATCGTGAAAATGCAAATTAAAACCACAGTGAGATACTACCAAACACATAACCGAATGGCTTAAATTAAAAATGTTGATGAGAATGTAAAGCAATTGGAACATTGCTGGTGGGAGTGTAAGTTAGTAGGACCCCTTTGGTTAAATGTTTGGCAATATCATTTACCAAAATTAAATATTCACCTACCCTATGACCCAGCAATTCCAATCTGAGGTATAACCCGGCAAAGGAAAATGATGGAATTTGGCTTTAACACCTTAAAGTGCCAAACTTAGTTGGGGCTGGTGAGGGCAACTTTAAGTCCTGTTCCTTAGGGTAAATTTGTGACAATTAATTCAATGATTAATCTGATGAACAAGAGCCTTCTTTTAGAAACTATATGCTTGCAATAAAGTTTTACTAAGTAAGGCCAGCTTAGGTCAAATTCTTCATTCCCCTGTGGTAAGCCCTCTATGGCCACAGAGGCCTGGTCACTGCCATGAAAGAACTAAACATTACCTTCTTACAGATATGTTAATAATATCAGAATTTGGCTCTATTGGAGACACAGCTACTAGTTATCACTTGGTTGGTGATATTTCTAGGGAAAAGTAAATGGGAGTCTAGGGTGGGCACAAATTAAGAATGGGGCCTGGGTGGGAAAACAATTTGCCTAATGCCATAAAAGGCTTCCCATGGCCGAAAGGCTTACGAAAACAGGATAGACAGATGTCCCATTCTGGGGGATATTGAGAGGTTTGGAGGTGGGATTTGAGCAAGGAATAGAGGAAGTTGAGAAAATGGAATTCACTGGTAGAGGGAAAGGGAAAAGATAAGGACAATCAGGCCAGTGTTTCCCAAATAAGAGTGACAGACTAATCAGCTTCCTCGTGGGTGGGCTTCAACTTTGACTGACAGCTGACTAAACAAGAGTGCACATTTTCCTCAATTGGAGAGAGAAAAAAAGGAAGATAAGTGATGTTGAAAGAGTTGCCATTTATACCAGTCCACTGAAGAGGAAGTTTGGGATTTTTTCCTTTTTTCTTCATCAGTATAAAAATATTACGAACTTCAACCCACTCAAGTTAGGCTTCCATCTCCAACATCACATTGAAACTGTTCTTGGTCTCCAATGATTTCTTGTGTCTAATGAACACTTGGCCCCTAGGAAGAATTAGAGAGTTGGCCACTAGATGCTTTTTGAACATTCTCACTCTTGGCTCCCTTGACAACCCACTCTGGTGTTTCTTCTCCCTCACTGGCCTCACCTCCTAGACGGGGCCTCTTCCTGTTGGTGATCTCCAGGCCTGGGTTCTGGGCCCTCTTCTTTAACTTTCTTCTGAGTGACCTCATTCTTTCTCATGGACTGAACTCCATCTACAGCGCTGATGATTTCTCACATCTCTAAGTTCAGTTCACCTCTCTTCCTAGCTTCAGAATCACGTGTCCAACTTGCTATACTACACCTGCACTTGGAAGTGCTGCAATTAACACATCCAAAATGATTTCTATCCCACCAAATCTGCTTGATCCCCCATTCCTGCCTCAGGAATGACACTAATACCTATTCATTGCATGAAACTTGAGTCATTCTTGGTTTCTCCTTCCCTCATTGCCCCACATCTAATCCAACAGTTAAGTCTTTAAATTTCTACCTTAAAATGCATCTCTAATCTGTATACTACTTCCCAGTTCCATTGCCATGACGCTGGTCCGGGCAATTTCCGTTTTGTACCCTGATCATTCCAATAGTCTCTACTCTTGCTCTTTTGCAATCCACCCTCCACACAATAATGGCTTCTTGTTATACTCTATATGAACACTATATGAACTCCTTACTGGGCCTAATAAGGTGTTGTATGATCTGGCTTTTACACATTTTATGCCACTCCCTTTGCTCACTACATGCAAGACACGTTGGCCTTCTCTCAATACCTCGGATACATCAAAAACTTTCCTGCTCCACAGCCTCTGCATTTGTTGTTCTCCTTGGAAGTTTTCCTCCTACTCTTAGTATGGGACACCTTCTTTTCATCCTTCAGGTGTCAGTCTAAATGTTAACTCCCCAACATCCTATTTAAAGCAGAATTCTCTACTGGCTCCTTTTCCAGTTTTGTTCATAGTGTTTGAATCAAATCTATATTTTTTTATTTGTTTACTATCTGTATTCCTAACTAAAAAGAAAGTTCTTTGAGGGCAGGGGCTGTGTCTGTTTTGCTCATCATGGTCTCTCATAACTCCTGGTTTTTCTCCCATTAATTTAGTAATTACTTTTTTTCCTTCACTTGTTTAAGCTGAGTCCTTAGTCATTAGTCACTGCTGATCTGAAAGACTAGACACTGCTTGAACTGCCAATATGTCAAATACAGAATCTTACTTTCCTTACAAGGCTAGCTAACCCAGTGATTTCATGAATAGTTCAACCAACATTTATAGAGCATTTATCATGAACGTTCAACATGTTAACTAAGAGCAGAGAAGAAGCTAACAAACATTTACCCTTGACAACCGGACTATGAACTAACCTTTTTCAATAAATACTACAGTGTGCTAAACATGAGAATATGAAAGCAAGCAAACCTGAATTGTATTAACAAAAGTAGTATCCAGAGTCTTACCTCACAAAAACAATAATGCAAGAAAACTAATACTGAAAAGTTTTTGATTTTATTTCCAAGATCAAATATTACAACAGGACATTTACATGTATTTATAAAAAAATGCAGCAGTTGAATTTATAGATCAGAGGTTTCCTTGAGTTTGGTCCCTCTCTCAGCACAGTGAGCTGATGTCTTCAAAAGACTTCCCTCCCTCCCCAACCCCAAATGTCCCACCGCCCCCCTCCCCAATTCAAGTTGCAATATCAATATAAAGCAACTGGGTACAACACAGCAAGAATATTCACAATTTGGTACAGCCAAAACCAGAGGATCACCAACTGAGAGAAAGATCCTCATTTTAGAAATTATTTACCTATAGACTATGTGTATCTATAGATATATCACACCCAGTTATCTAAGATTTCCCTGGTTTTAGAGCAAGTGGAAGTTCCATTGAGTCTTAGCCAGCAGTTACAGCTCTGCTTTATCTAACGGCTTGTTTTTCTCCTCCTACAAGTTTAGATTTTCTACGGCCTCCATATGTCTTCAGATTTAAGGCTTTCCCTAGCACCTTTATTATCACTTACTAGAAATACAGGAGGGTCTCTAGTGTGTCTTGAACAAAAAAATTTAGTGGATGATCCAGTTGCCCCTTTCTCACACGGCCCAAAGCCTTCTTCCCACTCTTGAGAAGAACTGCAGAAATAAATGATATCTCCTAGCACCACGGGATTAAAGCCCAGAAAACTGAGAACTATACATATGTGCATTTTAGGGAACACTTGCCAGAAACATTACAATAGAAGCACTGTCTCTGTCCATTATCTTCTTGGATTCAATAACAAAGTTACACTACAGATTAAATTTAGAGCCTGTCCTGCATTAAGAATGCAAATCTCACTAAGACCACCACTTTATCCAGAATAAGGTGAGTACACAAACATCCCAGGGAATTTCTAAACACTGTGAGAAACTGCTTGAGAACACTAAAGCAAATACCCTAAGTTGACTTCACTCAAGCCCCCAACCCACCCCCATCCCTATCCCCAAATTTCATTCCTTGGTTAAACTTCTCAGAATAAGATGGGAAGTGAGGTTTGGAAAATGACATGGAAAATGTTTAAAAAACACAGTTAGTGAAGACATGCCAGAATTGGACATCCCAGATGATTCAGAACGCATTGTTCAAACTAAATTCATACAAAGCATGCACAGAAGCCTACAAACACTCCTGAGTGTTTCCATGGAACAATCAATACCTACTTTGTTTCTTAAAGGGTTAAAAAAAAAAAGACACCAGATGCTTAGAAGTTGTTAACAATCAAAGGGAAAACCATTCTAGAAAGAAAGATTCTTAAGAGTGAATAAAATTGTGTCTAAAATTCATGCCAAAGCTTGGCTGGAAGCCCCTCAAAGTCTAAGTATTGTGGTAGCATCAACTGGTACTCATTTCTCTACATTTAAGACTAGAGGATTATCTCATAGCTTTACTGTCTGTTTCCCAGCAAGTTTTAAATACCCTTTCCAAACCGAAGTGACAAACCGAGGAAAGTAACAAGGCCCAAGTCCCCCAACAGGTAAGATAAACAGCCCCTACAAACTTCCTACTCATTAACTGAAAAGTGGAGGTCACATACTCCTTTCATTCTAATTAGCATGTAAGAGGGGATTTTCTGGTGGCAATGGTCACTCCACATGAGGTTTAACTTACAGGGCAATGAATTATCAAAAAGCTACTGTTAAGAGCATCTGATTATCAGTGTCAAAAACCTATTTATATTTTGAATCACACCATTTATTGATATTTTCCATTATTAAGAACACAGAAGCTTTGAGAAAAGCATACTATAAAGCCATTTTGTTGAAAACAGAAAGATATCCAACTGAGCATCAACATTCCAATGCCATTAACTTGAAATATATCCTGGTGACATGTACTTAAAGTCAGTGACCTTGACAGAGGGGGAAAAAAGCACAATGGCAGGGAATGGCTCCATATCAAGAATTTCTCCCTTATCAGATAAGATGCCCATATTGAGTTTATGAAAAAAGCAAATAGAAAAGATTTTAAGGAAGGGAGAATTCAATTCCAGGTCAGAATTTATCTAATTATTTGAAATGTTTCCCATTTTATTTACCATGTCTAATAAATGAGTGATTCATGGTGGCCCAGTTAGATTAACAACTTCTTTTAATGGAGGTAAAATTTTTCTTATGTTAAGTCCAGCTTATTCTTCCAATTTGTAAACCCAAGTGACCTTATAAGGGATATAAAATCTTAGGGCATTTTGATCTCTGTAGAGGAAATACTATTAGGCAAGCAACAAAAATTTGCTGTTTGTTGCAAGAGAATTAAATACAACAAGGCAGCTTTCCATATTTATAGATTAATATTTGATTGTTCTTAGGCAAAATACTACCATCGGTATTTGTATCTCTAATCCTACAAATAAATCTGGTTATCTTTTGAAAATACAGAAATGCTAAATTATGTTTTATTAAAGTAGTTCATATTAGATTGCTCAACTCTACTTTGAGATCATATGTCAAAGCAAGGCCTGTACCAAACACTATCATGTTTATGAGAATGACTGAGATTCTAAGCAATACAACTGCATTCCATAGGCCAAAAAAGGCGGAGGGGTATCATGGAGCTAGCTATTCTATATTTGGAATAAGGATTCTTAGGTAGAGAGAAAATGAGTTATAAAAATGATGTTTGCCTCAAATTCTTTCCTTGTCTATTAATTTATGAAAAATGAAAAATGTTACATATTAAAATTTAGAAATGGAATTTCTTAAACACAGCCAATTTTCATTAAAAATCAAGACATTTTCTGAGAAAAGATGTCAAAAATCAAGAAGAGAATAGAAAAATAAAATAGAAAATTATATTAAAAGATTTTCTAATTTAAGGGTGTCATTATATCCAATAATTTAACCACGAGATCACTTCATGGGAAAACTACCAAGGTCATCATAATCTCTACTGAAAAAAGCTAGATTCTAAGCTGTCTCTCTAGCAGGATTGATACATAGGTGAATCAAAGACCAAAATAGCCATCACTGAAATACCAAATTTCTACATGTCAGGAGAAATCAATGTCAGGCTTGGTGTTCTCTGTTGGTTATTTTCAGTACTAAAGAACATTCTTACCACCATTCTAAAATGTGTACAGTGCAATACTAAACTGCATGGTGAGGCAGTAACTAAAATGCTAAGCAAGGCAAATCAATGAAGTTGAATATTCATAGTACACAGCTGTCTTTAAGTGGTCCTACTGGAAAACTGCCATGTTCACCAGAAGGGTGGGTTCTTCTTACTCTCATTTAGTTTTACACAAGACATTACTTATTCATCAACCCCCATCCCATGATTTACTATTGAGTAGTACTACTGAATACTATTTACTCTCTCTCTCTGGCTCCAAATGAAAGAGGGCCAGAGAGAGAATGACACCATGGAGATACACTCTATGGGATAAGAAATATTTTAAAAAGTTGGCCTAATTGGATCTTGAAACACTTGTTTCTGTCAAAACCAAGTGTGACTTCTACAGCTTACACAAATCAATTTCCTAACAATTGCTCAGCCAGTAAAGTGCTTTGTTTAAGTACACATACAAAATAAAATTTAACTCTGGTGTCAGTGAAATATTTGGTTCTCATTACATTTTAGTCATACTCAACACTGATTAGGAACACAGCATTAAGTTTTAGAAGTAATGAATTGTGTTTAAAAGATCATTACTAGATCTGTAACTATTATACTCTCCTTTCTGGAGATTACAGTCATCACAGTAGGGTAGAGCAAGTTACTGGGCAAATGAAACCTGGACACAGGAAAAAAAAAGCAAGAACTGATTAACAAGTATACTTTTAATTACTCTAGGGATAATATATAAAATAAAGGTAAGAGACTAAAAGCATTAAATTTTGGAGTGGAAAGGATTCAGAGATAATCTAATTCAGTGGTCTACAATCTGTAGGTTCCAAGAGTTTCTGCAAAAGGTCTGCAATTCCATATGCACATTTACATTTTCTCCACTTATGGAATTAATGATATTTATACTTAACCCCACAACTCCCCACCACTGCTGAATTTTAAAATTACAAGCCCTTTTACTTGAACAGACTAAGAACTATTGATCTAGTCCAGTTCTCTGTTAATTAGAAGCAGAGCTGTTACCCAAGTACACTTATTGCCTACATATAGGGCCCTTTCTGCATATCATATATAATATATTGTACTATACATTTAATTTGTACCTGGGTATAGAAATTAAATCTTTCCTTCACTTTTCAGTAGCAAGTGGCTCCCTCTGGTATTTTCCTAAGTATCCAAGTGAGATCCCTGCTAGCTAAAATCTTTAATCCTGGAATCAATAATTCTTTCCTACTTGGGTACTAGTTATGCCTTACTGTTAAAACATCATGCCCTAAATCTAGTAGTTACAAAAGGTGGAACTAAAGAATACAGGTAAGTCAAAAGAAAATCTGAGCCACAGTGTTTGCCACTTTCCAGTTTTATTTTCCTAACTAAAGCCTACACTATTCTTTACCCTTTCTAAACTTCTATTGTAATTATGGTGCAGTCTCAAAAAGGTAAGCATTTACATATTCTCCTATTATCTCAAGTGTAGTGTGTCTCTCCAACTGGATAAAACAGGCAGGAACCAGATCTTGGATTTCAAGATTTTTCCAACTTTGATTAAGGACTCAAATAATTGTTAACTTATAGAATCAAGGAAGTAGAATTTTATAGGAGATTTAAAAATATACACATAGAAGTTTCAATAATCTAATACAGATGGGATATAGAAAAGATAATTGTATCTTTTCTGAGAAATGGTTAAAAATTTGATAAAATTCTTTTTTATCCTTTCCATTTTTTCTTGGCAAATAATGCCATAGTTATTTTCCTCTTACATTTTCATCACTGTATCATTTTAAAAAAGCAATCAGTAATCTGCCCCTCAAAATAACAGTGTAAATAAGAATTTATAGGCATAGCACAAATCTCACAAGCTTTAAGGAAAAAAATCAAATGGTAACTTACAGAGCCAAACAATGCGAAGATAACCTTTTGAGCAAATTGATTCCTATTGCAGGAGACTACAGCATGGGAGTGAAAAGCATGAATGCCAATTTTGATTTTGCCACTTACTTACTAGCTGTGACATCCTGAACAAGTTCTCTGCGCTTCAATTTTCTTCCTTATCTATAAAATGGGGGAAATATCCATTTGGTAGAGTTCTTAGGGAGATTAAAGGAGAAAATGCACATAAAGTACTTCGCACATTAGTTACTCAAAATTAGTTCCCTGTTCTTCCCTCATTTAGCTGTTCTCTTCTCTGGTTCCTTCCTAAATCAAATTCAAAAGACTTCCTGTTACCTTTCCCCTGCTAGTTTTCATTTCATCTCTTTATATTTGTCTCCTGTCATTTACTCTCAAAGTCTATCTTGTTCTTTTCCTCCTTACCTTTTAAGATCTCTCTCAAGCTGTTTCCAATACCTACAAGGAATGACTATTTTTACCTATCTTACTAACTTCATTTTATCTATTCAATAAAACCTCTCCTCCAAAGAGCTAAGGAATTTGCAGAAGAAATAAGACATACTACCTAAGTGGATTAAGTTCTTGAACAAAGCACAATCCATACTCTTCTTGGGTACAATCCATAATGCCTCCCCCATGGGCCTCTATATCAAGGCCAGGATAATTACACTCCTGCCTCAAAATAAAATAAAATCCTCTAATCTTGTACTCTAAACACTCCAGTTTTATCTAAGTTGGATCAGTATCTCATGCCCTATCTCTTTGATATGCTTACTTATATCACTTTGATGTGGTCATCTCACAGTAATCGAAGTTGAAAAAGTTACTTTGGTTTCTCATAAATGGATATGCCAGGGCTGAGCTTATCAGAAAGAACTACATCTTATCATTAACGAACATGTTGTCTCAAGTTCTCTAGATATGTTTTATAAAAAGAAACTAGTAGGTAAAAGAATGAAACAGAATCCTATGGGGAAAATTCTTGACTTCATATTTTTGACAGATTTGGACTTTAGCTGTGACTTTGCCGAGTGGAGATAGGTGCCATGACAGCACCAACACTGAGCATAACCTCATTTCTTACCCTGTGCCTCCCTGAATTTCTAGATTTCTGACCTTGTCTACAACCAACAATTTTTTTACCCTCTAATGCACCTTTGTATATAGCTCTTTTCTTCAGATAGCAAGTATATTATCCAATTTCAGAGATACAACTGAGGAATTAACATGAAAACCATGCCTCCTCACTAAATCAGAAGCTGCTAGTTAGCCTCGAGAGCCTATGAAAAAAACACCGAAGTGGTATTACTCAGTCACCAATCTAAAGAGAGAACTTTGACTCAAGGTATAAATGAAATTGTAATTATATAAATATATTTATAAATATTTATACAATTATATACTTATACATAAGCACTTACACAGACTTAGAAAAAAATGTAAGAACATTAATTCAATAGGACTCACTGAAGAATAAACAGAATTTTCCATGATTTCCTTGAGGAGATACATAACTCATTCTTTAGAGAGGGTCCCTCAAAGTCCAACCATTAGAAACTGTATTCGCTAATTGTGTACTAGCAAAAACAAGCATGTTTTTTTTTTTTAATCCCCTAGTTGCCAAGAGAGTGATCTTAAAGTAGATGGGAACCTAAAGGTCTCTGAGCAATAGCAATTTATGTTCCTCAAGCAGAAGAATCAGTCAATCTAAACCCCAATTGACAAAATACGTTCATTCTGTATTATGGTTTTATAACAAGTTAAAGTTCTGATTTTTGCCACCAGAGTTACTACTACCCCTTCAGAGGACTCTAAAGCTCAAAATAAGAATCGAGCATAATGTGAAGCTGATAAGTCAAATCATATTATATAGATTCAAGATGGCCTCTTCTAAATAATACTGAAAAAAGCATTCATCAACTATAATTTGAATGTGGCTTTTGTTGGCAGAAAAAACCCACATCTGAAGATTACTGGTAATCTTCCCCACCTCCCTTACTAAATGTTGTCTTATGAATTGATTTTAAAGGTCTTCTACTTAGAGAGGTTTTCAGTTTTGATACCTTTTGCAAGAAACAGCATGAGGAATTAGGCTCATTCAATCACCAGAGCCTTTTAGAGACTGTTCCAACCAAGGGTAAAAAATGAATCATTATTTCTAACCAAAGGAACATGGTTAGCAACTCTCAGCTGCATCTTTTCTTTTTCCCCTGGGGCATACATTAAGTATGCCTTAAAGTACATAGGACAATCAATAACCATAGTGGTTACAACTACAAGCCACTGTACTCATGATTATTGAACATCTGCCTTCCTACAGATCACTTGTGGACCCAAACAATGGAAGGGCCAAAGGAACTATTATGCTGCACTGGCAAGAACAGCAAGCACCTTCCTATCCCAGTCACCACAATATGCTCACGAAATGTCCATTCCAGGACTAGCAGGATCAAGATAGTTTATAGAGTAATAAAGAAAGCTGTCTCAGGCTAGGATATTGAAAGCCACCCCATGCTACTCACCCTAGTTTAACATTCTTTCTGTCAATAACACATATCATGGAAACAATTCTAGCTGGGAAGATGGGAATCCTTTGAAAAAAATTTTAAATATGATGAGCAATAATTATAAAGGACGCTTTTTCCATGTAAACAAAACCCTGGACACTGTTACACGATTATTTCCTACATGAATAATAAAACAAAACATGTGTTAGAGAATTTCCTCTCCCTACTAAACATGGGGCTTACAAAAAAAGGAGGCTGCTCTTATTCTGAATCTAGCCATTCCTTTACCAAAGGAGTCTGAGGAGTAACATTATCATTTGATCCCAAAAAAGTGCTGTGTAAGAGACCACTTATTGGAACATACATTTCCTGCTGCCAGTACTAGGAGGTCTTATCCTAACACTTCCATTTGGTCACCAGATTAGGTAAGAAAGAGAGAAAAGTAGGAAAAAGAAGAAAATGGGAGAAGAGAGAAAAAGAGGGGTGGGGTGGGGTATGTGAGACTGATTATAGGAGAGAACAAGAAATAAAAGAGAAGGCAGGTGACTTGCTTGCCCAACTTTGGCTCTATGGTCCTATGAGCCAAAATACATACTCAGTGACATGGTATCTCACAGAAAAAGGGAAAAAAAGGGGTAAGCTGAGAGAGGTCAGGCCATGATGTTAATTTCTTTCCTGTACAAAGACAGTCTCTTGAGGACAAAGGCCTGCCTCCTGTAATGTAATATCATAGTCCAGATGAGAGAGTTTCCTTCGAGGAAAGTTGGTGAGAAGTTCAAAACGTTCATTTGGATATCCTTTAGATTGGACATGCTTCACCAAAGCCTATGAAAAATAACAGAAAGACAAAGCTGTTAGATGGAAACAAAAAGAAAGAGCATATTGAAGAATTAAAAATATAACATTCATTTTAAAATCAGATAAAAGTTTAAGTTATTCTTTCAGATAATTGAAGCTTACTCTTATGGAAGGGCCAATATAACCCTCTGGATGGGGAGATACTAAACCTGCACCCAATAATTTAGAGCCATTAAGTGATACTGAAATATACAGGGTTATTACTGTCTCTCCAATAAACAAACCCAATTTCTTCCCTGGTGGTGCAGTGGTTAAGAAGCTGCCTGACAATGCAGGGGACACGGGTTCGAGCCCTGGTCCAGGAAGATCCCACATGCCACGGAGCAACTAAACCTGTGTGCCACAACTACTGAGCCTGTACTCTAGAGCCCGCAAGCCATAACTACTGAGCCCTTGTGCCACAACAACTGAAGCCATGTGCCTAGAGCTCGTGCTCCGCAACAAGAGAATCTATCACAATGAGAAGCCCACGCACCACAATGAAGAGTAGCCCCCGCTCACCACAACTAGAGAAAGCCTGTGCAGCAATGAAGACCCAAAGCAGCCATAAATAAATAAATAAATAAAAATAAAGTTCCCTTAAAAAAAAACAAAAAAACTATTGTCCTAATTTTTAAACATTTTATCAGTTTTCCTTCTTTCTATTTATCAGGGAAGATATGTCATTCATCCTATCTTGTCACCTGTGCATTGAATCCCTTCTTGTCATCTCAGAAACTGTGCCACCACGGAATACCACTCTTTTACAGGTATCTTCAACATCTTCTCTGCAGATACCTCCCATAAGACTTAAACATGCTCAGTCTCTCCTTTGATCATCTTTTCCCCTCTGATTACTGCTCACTCCCCACTCTAGCTTCACAACCAACCTTCTCAAAAAAGTGGTCTATACTTGTTGTATTCATTGTCTCATCTCCCATTCCTTTCCAATTACTAGACTAGGGAGACAGTCTGGATATTAGCACCAGAGGCCAGAGCCTACTTGCATTCAAGTCACAGTCTTCAAGATTCTAATTATTTTTAGCCACAGCAAATGGCCAGGTATGAACACCTGACTCAAGGAGGATCCATTCATAGGCTAATCTAAGCAAGTCAGACTCATTCTCTTTTCTAGAAGTTGAAAAATATGGAGGGAGGGCCCATCAGCTGTGGACTCTGGAGGAAAAGGCCCTCAAAGCACCGGTATGACAGACTATGTACAAGCTGTTTTGCAAACAAAAGCCACCAGAATACAGAGAGAAGAATGGTATGAAGTAGAGAATCACAAGGGGAAAACCCAACAGGCCCCACAAGAGAAACACACAGGAAAATAGTCTTGGTTCTTAACTACTTTGCAGTTCCAGCTACTAGGAAACCCAGGAGGCCCCTCTACAGTCTTCAAATAACCCCACTCCCCTTTTCCAGGTAATAATTTCAGTTGGGTTTCTATTACATGCAGCCATGGAACAGAAATGCCTTGGCTACAATGGACTATGTGAGTTGCCCAAGATAATTTGGGAAGGAAATAAAGCAGTTGGAATTAAGATTCACCACAGTGAAGTTTCCAGTTAGAGGTCAGACCTAACACATATTTCAAAGAATCATCAAGCTAATTATGCCAATTAGTTTTTCTGCTTCGAGTAAATGCTTCCAATTAGATATACTTACTAGTAGTTTAGCTTGCTCTGGAAGAGTGATTTGTTCCCTTTTTCCATCTGGATACCGCAACATCAGCTGTGCTTTTGGTCCTAAAGGAAGGGTTAAAAAATATATAGAGAGATATAGCTGCTTAAGATAGAAGACTAATTTAAACAAATAAACAAATCCCTTCAGTAATATTCAAGTATTAAGTAAAGGAAATCTAAAATGTAACCCACCATTTACATCAATGCCCTCCACTATTCCATCTGATTTTTCAGGTGACATCTCCAATATTTCTGAATCCATCGCTGGCAATCCTTGGTGGTTTGTGGCTGTTCCAGGCTCAGTTCTGGCAGGGGGCTCAGTCAGTGACCTTCTGTTCTCCTCTTTTCTATGCCCCAAATCTTTGTGGGGAGACTTTCTAGACTTGGCAAGATTCTCTATCTCCTCCTCCTCATCAGAGCCACAAACGGATATGAACTCCTCACTGCCAGAAAAAAGTTCAGATTCAGATTCTTCATCTGAGCGGCTATCCTGTTTTGTCTGTGTGGAATCAAAATGTGTCTCCTGCAAGGAGGCTCTGATGGCAGCTTCTAGCTGGCTGTCTTCACTTGCATCTATAAGACTCTCCTGCAAGATGCAGTCATAAAACATGGGTAGAAAGAAAAAGAAAACAGTTAAACCAAAAAATAATCAAGTCAAATAGGGCACAGGAAATGTAACAGCTTGCCATTATTATTTTCTGCTGGATGTATCTCTTCTATTAAATTTTAAGCTATTTTTTTTTTAAATTTATTTATTTATTCATTTATTTAATTTTTGGTTGCATTGGGTCTTTGCTGCTGCACGCGGGCTTTCTCTAGTTGCAGTGAGCGAGGGCTACTCTTTGTTGCAGGGAACAGGCTTCTCATTGTGGTGGCTTCTCTTGTTGCGGAGCACAGGCTCTAGGCACGCGGGCTTCAGTAGTTGTGGCACACGGGCTTCAGTAGTTGTGGCTCACGGGCTCTAGAGCGCAGGCTCAGTAGTTGTGGTGCACGGGCTTAGTTGCTCCGCGGCATGTGGGATCTTCCCGGACCAGGGCTCGAACCCGTGTCCCCTGCATTGGCAGGCGGATTCTTAACCACTGCGCCACCAGGGAAGCCCAAATTTTAAGCTATTTGAGGGCAACAACTTTGTCTTACACAGCCAAGTTGGAATGGAATTTTAAAAACAAAAATAAAAACTGTCATACCTAAAAATATAAAAAAAAAAAATAAAAAAATAAAAAAAATAAAAAAAAAAAAAAAAAAAAAAAAAAAAAAAAACTGTCATACCATCTGGCACAATGATTGCAAGCACAAGATTTGGTGGTAGGGGAGAGGAATCAAGAAAACAATTTATTCCTTGCCCAGAACAAGACATGAATTAAGATTTCAAATATAAAACCAAAACATCAGTATTTAAAATGACTAAACACAGAGAAAGATGTCTATCTTGCTTACCATTGTATACTTCAACTAGCCCTGCTTTGGCGCACAGAAGGGTATCAATCAATCAATAACTCAGTAATGATCATTTTTCAAAAAATCTAACAGTCAGATCTTTAACATTCAAAACAAAACACCGCAAAAAAAAATATGAAAAAACAACTATATTTTCCCAAGCTTAATTTCAATGAAGGTTTTCACTGTGATCATGAAAAACAATTTTCAATAGCTTTTGCCTTGGAAAAGTTCTAATGTCACAGGTTTCACTAAACTTATTGAGTCACAAAATATGAATTGCTTGAATGGAACTTATTTAGATCCTAACTCAAAACAAATTATACAAAAAAAATTTTTTATGATAGCCAAAAATTGAACACTGGATACCTTATAATATAAAGGAACTACTGTTAATTTTTAGAGGTTATGTTAATGGTACTGTGACTGTTTTTTAAAAATAAAAAGAACCTTTATCTTTTAAAGATACATGCCAAAGTATTTAATGAATGAAACAATGAATTCTGAGATTTGATTCAAAATAATGCACAAAGGATGGGGTATAACTGTAATAAGACTGGCCACATGTTGTTAATTATTGAAATCAGTTAATGGATACACAGAAGCTCAATAAATTCCTTGTACTTAAAAATTTTCCACCATAAAAAGTTTAGGTTGCTAACAAAAAACTAAAGGACCCTCAATTTGGCTTTCCCTATCTGCCAATCATATAGCAAAAAAACTTTTTTAAATTTTAAAGAAACTTAAGGCTAATTTACCACCAAAAAAAACAAAAACAAAAAGCAAGTAGATGTGCCCATGTGACCTGCAATGGCTTAGGTGAACTGCAGGTTTATAATAATGATATTGCATAACGTGTAGCTTGATTTTTAAAGATTGCTGCCATGGTAGACACTGCTGGCTTCCTACCCAACATTCTTTCTCCTCTGAATCCTTACTTACAGAATCCTAATTATGTCTATAAATGAAATATGTCCCACTAAAAAATTCTATTTACCAGTTCCCCTTGCAGCTAAAAAAAATTGTGGAATGGAACTAAAGCAGCACTTACAGAGAAAGTATAGAACTAAATGCCTACATTAGAAAAGAAAGTCTCAAATTAATAACTAAATTTCCATCTTAAATTAAAAAGTACCCCATATGAAAAAAATTAAATTAAACTCAAACCATGCAGAAGGAAAAAGGACAGAAATCAACCAATAACTTAGGAAACAAAAGAAAAATCAATGAAACCCAAAGCTGGGTTTTTAAAAAGTCAATAAACTTGATAAGCCTCTAGTCAGACTGTCAGGGGGAAAAAAGCCACAAATTACCAGTTACAGGACTGGAAAAAGGGCCATCCCTACAGATACCACCGTCATTGAAGGAATAATAAATACAATGAACAACTTTACATCTTTGACACTTCAGGTAAAATGGACAAATCCCTGGAAAGACACAACCTACTAAAGCTCAATAAAGAAGAAACAGATACCCAAATAGTCCTATATCTATCAATGAAATTGAATTTGTAGTTTAAAACTTCCTACAAAGAAAACTCTATGCCCAGGTGGCTTCGCTTGTAAATGTCATCAATTATTAAGGAAGAAATAATACCAATTCTACACAAACTCTTCCAGAAAACCAAAGAGGAAGAAATACTTCCTAGTTCATTGTGAGGCCAGCATTAACCTGATACCAAAGCCAGACAAGATCAAGCTCTTACACGGAAAACAAAAGACAAAAAAAAAAAAAACACAACTATAAACCAATAACCCTCATAAACAGAGATATAAAAATTCTTGACAAAATTTTAGTATATCAAACTTAACAATATATAAAAAAGCAATGCATCATAACCAAGTGGGTTTTAGCCCACGAATGTAAGGTTGGTTTAACATTAGAAAACCAACCAATGGAATTCACTAAAAAAGAAAACCATATTATCATTTCAATAGATACAAAAAATCACATGACAAAAACCTCTCATAAAACCTCAGCAAATCAGGAATAAAAGGAAACTTCCTCAATCTGATAAAGTATATATATAAGAAACATATAGCTAACATCAAACTTATTGGTCAAATACTGAATAATTTCACCCCAACACCAGAAACAAGTTAAGGATGTCTAATCTCACTACTTCTATTTAACTTTGTACTGGAAAGAAAAAGAAAAAGAAATAAAAGGAATAGAGATTGTAAAGGAAGAAGTACATCAGTCTTTATTTGCTGACAACATGACCATGTATATAGAAAATTCTAAGAAATCTATAAAAAAGTTACTAGACCTAATAAGTGAGTGTAGCAAGGCTGCAGGCTACAAGGTCAATATACAAAAGCTACAAAACACTGCTGAGAGAAATTCAAGGCTTAAATAAATGGAGAGATATATGCCATGTCCATGGATATGAAGACTCAATGCTGCTAAGATGTCAATTCTCTCCAAAATGATCCATAGAGCTAATGTAATTCCAATCAAAGTCCCAGCAGCTTTCCTCGAAGAAAGTGACAAGCTGATTCTAAAACTTATACTGAAATGCAAAGGACCTGAAATAGCCAGAACAACTATAAAGAACAAAGTTGAAGGGCTTACACCATGCAATTTCAAGACTTATTACAAAGCTATAGTAATCATTAAGACAGTAAAATAATGACATAAAGGTAGACAAATCAATCACTGGAAAGAATAGATGCCATAAACCCACACATCCATGATCAATTTCTGACAAAGGTACAAAGGCAATTCAATGGGAAAAGGATAATCTTTTCAACAAATAGTGCTGGGACAAGCATACAGGCATAGGCAAACAAACAAAAAACCCCAACTCAACCCCACCCTAATACCATATACAAAAATTAATTCAAAGTGGATCACTGACTGAAGAGCTAAAACTATAAAAAATATGAGATAAAATCTTGGGTTAGGCTAAGATTTCTCAAATAAGACACAAAAAGCATGAAGTATAAAAGAAAGCTGAGAGAGGCTTCAAGAAGGCAGACGAGTAAGACATGGAGATTACCTTCCACTCCACAAATACATCAGAAATACATCTACATGTGGAACAATTCCTACAGAACACCTACTGAACACTGGTAGAAGACCTCAGACCTCCCAAAAGGCAAGAAACTCCCCAAGTACCTGGGTAGGGCAAAAGAAAAAAAAAAAAAAAACAGAGACAAAAGAATAGGGACAGGACCTGCACCTCTGGGAGGGAGCTGTGAAGGAGGAAAGGTTTCCACACACTAGGCTTACAAGCCCCTTCATGGGCGAAGACTAAGGGTGGCGGAGGGGGAAAGCTTCGGAGCCAAGGAGGAGAGCGCAGCAATAGGGGTGCAGAGGGCAAAGCGGAGAGATTCCCGCACAGAGGATCGGTGCCGGTCAGCACTCACCAGCCCGAGAGGCTTGGCTGCTCACCCGCCAGGGTGGGCGGGGGCTGGGAGCTGAGGCTCCGGCTTCGGTCGGATCCCAGGGAGAGGACTGGGGTTCGCCGCGTGAACACAGCCTGAAGGGGGCTAGTGTGCCACGGCTAGCCAGGAGGGAGTCTGGGAAAAGGTCTGGAACTGCAGAAGAGGCAAGAGACTTTTTCTTGCCTCTGTTTCCTGGTGCGCGAGGAGTGGGGATTAAGAGCGCTGCTTAAAGGAGCTCCACAGACGGGCGCGAGCCGTGGCTATCAGCGCGGACCCCAGAGACGGGCATGAGACGCTAAGGCTGCTGCTGTAGCCACCAAGAAGCCTGTGTGCAGGCACAGGTCACTATCCACACCTCCCCTCCTGGGAGGCTGTGCAGCCCGCCACTGCCAGTGTCCCGTGATGCAGGGACAACTCCCCCGGGAGAACGCACGGTGCGCCTCAGACTGGTGCAACATCATGCTGGCCTCTGCCGCCGCAGGCTCACCCGGCACTGCATACTCCTCCCTCCCCCCCCCCCGGCCTAAGTGAGCCAGAGACCCCAAAACAGCTGCTCCTTTAACCCCGTCCTGTCTGAGTGAAGAACAGACGTCCTCAGGCGACCTACACGCAGAGGCGGGGCCAAATCTAAAGCTGAACCCCGGGAGCTGTGCGAACAAAGAAGAGAAAAGGAAATCTCTCCCAGCAGCCTCAGGAGCAGCGGATTAAATCTCCACAGTCAACTTAATGTACCCTGCATCTCTGGAATATCTGAATAGACAACAAATCATTCCAAATTGAGGAGGTGGACTTTGGGGGCAATGATATATATTTTCCCCCCTTTTTCTCTTTCTGTACGTATGTGTATGCTTCTGTGTGTGGTTTTGTCTGTACAGCTTTGCTTTTAGCACTTGTCCAAGGGTTCTGTCTGGTTTTTTTCTGTTTTTTCAGTATGGTTTTCAGTGCTTGTTATCATTAGGGGATTTGTTTTTTGGTTTGGTTGTTCTCTTCATTCTTTCTGTTTTTAACTACTTAAAAAATTTTTAATAATAATTTTTTGTTTTTTATTTTAATAACTTTTTAATTTTATCTTTTTCTTTTTCTTTCTTCCTTCCTCCCTCCCTCCTTTCTCTTTTCTTTCTTTCTTTCTTTCCTTCCTTCCTCTCTCTCTCTCTCTCTCTCTCTCTCTCTCTCTTTCTTTCTTTCTCCCTTTTATTCTGAGCCGTGGGGATGACAGGCTCTTGGTGCTCCAGCCAGGCATCAGGGCTGTGCCTCTGAGGTGGGAGAGCCAAATTCAGGACACTGGTCCACAACAGACCTCCCAGCCCCACGTAATACCGAATGGCGAAAATCTCCCAGAGATCTCCATCTCAAGGCCAAGACCAGCTCCACTCAACGACCAGCAAGATACAGTGCTGGACACGCTATGCCAAACAACTAGCAAGACAGGAACACAACCCCACCCATTAGCAGAGAGGCTGCCTAAAATCATAATAAGGTCACAGACACCCCAAAACACACCAGCAGATGTGGACCTGCCCACCAGAAAGATAAGATCCAGCCTCATCCACCAGAATACAGGCACTAGTCGCCTCCACCAGGAAGGCTACACAACCCACTGAACCAACCTTAGCCACTGGGGACAGACACCAAAAACAACGGGAACTAAGAACCTGCAGCCTGAAAAAAGGAGACCCCAAACACAGTAAGTTAAGCAAAATGAGAAGACAAAGAAACACACAGCAGATGAAGGAGCAAGGTAAAAACCCACCAGACCTAACAAATGAAGAGAAAATAGGCAGTCTGCCTGAAAAAGAATTCAGAATAATGATAGTAAAGATGGTCCAAAATCTTGGAAATAGAATGGAGAAAATACAAGAAACATTTAACAAGGACCTAGAAGAACTAAAGAGCAAACAAACAGTGATGAACAACGAATAAATGAAATTAAAAATTCTCTAGAAGGGAACAATAACAGAATAACTGAGGCAGAAGAATGGATAAGTGACCTGGAAGATAAAATAGTGGAAATAACTACTTCAGAGCAGAATAAACAAAAAAGAATGAAAAGAACCGAGGACAGTCTCAGAGGCCTCTGGGACAACATTAAACGCACCAGCATTCGAATTATAGGGGTCCCAGAAGAAGCAGCGAAAACGAAAGGGACTGAGAAAATATTTGAAGAGATTATAGTTGAAAACTTCCCTAATATGGGTAAGGAAATAGTTAATCAAGTCCAAAAGCACAGAGTTCCCATACAGGATAAATCCAAGGAGAAACACGCCAAGGCACATATTAATCAAACTATCAAAAATTAAATACAAAGAAAAAATATTAAAAGCAGCAAGGGAAAAACAACAAATAACATACAAGGGAATCCCCATAAGGTTAACAGCTGATCTTTCAGGAGAACGTCTGCAAGCCAGAAGGGAGTGGCAGGACATATTTAAAGTGATGAAAGGGAAAAACCTACAACCAAGATTACTCTATCCAGCAAGGATCTCAATCAGATTTGACGGAGAAATTAAAACCTTTACAGACAAGCAAAACCTAAGACAATTCAGCACAACCAAACCAGCACTTCAACAAATGCTAAAGGAAATTCTCTAGGCAGGAAACACAAGAGAAGGAAAAGACCTACAATAACAAACACAAACAAATAGAAAAATGGTAATAGGAATATACATATCGATAATTACCTTAAATGTAATGGATTAAATGCTCCAACCAAAAGACATAGACTGGCTGAATGGATACAAAAACAAGACCCGTACATATGCTGTCTAAAAAAGACCCACTTCAGACCTAGGGACACATACAGACTGAAAGTGAGGGGATGGAAAAAGATATTCCATGCAAATGGAAATCAAAAGGAAGCTGGAGTAGTAATTCTCATATCAGACAAAATAGACTTTAAATCAAAGACTATTCCAAGAGACAAAGAAGGATACTACATAATGATCAAGAGATCAATCCAAGAAGAAGATATAACAATTGTAAATATTTATGAACCCAACACAGGAGCACCTCAATACATAAGGCAAATACTAACAGCCATAAAAGGGGAAATTGACAGTAACACAATCACAGCAGGGTACTTCAAAACCCCACTTTCACCAGTGGACAGATCATCCAAAATGAAAATAAATAAGGAAACACAAGCTTTAAATGATACATTAAACAAGATGGACTTAATTGATATTTATAGGACATTCCATCCAAAAACAGCAGATTATACTTTATTCTCAAGTGCGCACGGAACATTCTCCAGGATAGATCACATCTTGGGTCACAAATCAAGCCACAGTAAATTTAAGATAATTGAAATCATATCAAGCATCTTTTGTGACCATGACACTATGAGATTAGAAATCAATTACAGGGAAAAAAACGTAAAAAACACAAACACGTGGAGGCTAAACAATACGGTACTAAATAACTAAGAGATCACTGAAGAAATCAAAGAGGAAATAAAAAAATACCTAGAGACAACTGACAATGAAAACACGACAATCCAAAACATATGGGATGCAGCAAAAGCAGTTCTAAGAGGGAAGATTATAGCTATATAAGCCTACTTCAAGAAACAAGAAAAATCTCAAATAAAAAAATCTAACCTTGTACCTAAAAGAACTAGAGAAATAAGAACAAACAAAACCCAAAGTTAGTGGAAGGAAAGAAATCATAAAGATCAGAGCAGAAATAAATGAAATAGAAAACAAGAAAACAATAGCAAACATCAATAAAACTAAAAGCTAGTTCTTTGAGAAGACAAACAAAAGTGATAAACCATTACACAGACTCATCAAGAAAAAGCAGGAGAAGACTCAAATCAATAAAATTAGAAATTAAAAACGAGAAGTTACAACAGACACTGCAGAAATACAAAGCATGCTAAGAGACTACTACAAGCAACTCTATGCCAATAAAATGGGCAACCTGGAAGAAATGGACAAATTCTTAGAAAGGTATAACCTTCCAAGACTGAACCAGGAAGAAATAGAAAATATGAACAGACCAATCACAAGTAATGAAATTGAAACTGTGATTAAAAATCTTCCAACAAACAAAAGTCCAGGACCGGATGGCTTCACAGGTGAATTCTATCAAACATTTAGAGAAGAGCTAACACCCATCCTTCTCAAACTCTTACAAAAAACTGTGGAGGCAGGAACACTCCCAAACTCATTCTATGAGGCGACCATCACCCTGATACCAAAACCAGACAAAGATACTACAAAAAAAGAAAATTACAGACCAATATCACTCATGAATATAGATACAAAGATCCTCAACAAAATACTAGCAAATAGAATCCAACAACACATTACAAGGATCATACACCATGATCAAGTGGAATTTATGCAAGGTTTCTTCAATATACGTAAATCAATCCATGTGATACACCCTATTAACAAACTGAAGAATAAAAACCATATGATCATCTCAATAGATGCAGAAAAAGCTTTTGACACAATTCAACACCCATTTATGATAAAAACTCTCAAGAAAGTGGGCATACAGGGAACCTACCTCAACATAATAAAGGCAATATATGACAAACCCAGGCAAACATCATTCTCAATGGTGAAAAACTGAAAGCATTTCCTCTAAGATCAGGAACAAGACAAGGACGTCCACTCTCACCACTGTTATTCAACATAGTTTTGGAAGTTCTAGGCACGGCAATCAGAGAAGAAAAAGAAATAAAAGGAATCCAAATCAGAAAAGAAGAAGTAAAGCTGTCACTGTTTGCAGATGACATGATACTATACTTATAGAATCTTAAAGATGCCACCAGAAAACTACTACAGCTAAACAATGAATTTGGTAAAGCTGCAGAATACAAAATTAATGCACAGAACTCTCTTGCATTCCTATATACTAATGATGAAAACTCTGAAAGAGAAATTAAGGAAACACTCCCATTTACCATTGCAACAAAAAGAATCAAAGACCTAGGAATAAACCTACCGAAGGAGACAAAAGACCTGTAGGCAGAAGACTATAAGACACTGATGAAAGAAATTAAACATGATACCAACAGACGGAGAGATATACCACGTTCTTGGATTGGAGGAATCAATCATGTGAAAATGACTATACTACCCAAAGTAATCTACAGATTCAATGCAATCCCTATCAAATTACCAATGGCATTTTTTACAGAACTAGAACAAAAACTCTTAAAATGTGTATGAAGACACAAAAGACCCGAATAGCCAAAGCAGTCTTGAGGGAAAAAAACGGAGCTGGAGGAATCAGACTTCCTGACTTCAGACTATACTACAAAGCTACAGTAATCAAGACAATATGGCACTGGCACAAAAACAGAAACATAGATCAATGGAACAAAATAGAAAGCCCAGAGATAAACCCAAGCACCTATGGTCAACTAATCTATGACAAAGGAGGCAAGGATATACAATGGAGAAAAGACAGTCTTTTTAATAAGTGGTGCTGGGAAAACTATACAGCTACATGTAAAAGAATGAAATTAGAACACTCCCTAACACCATACACAAAAATAAACTCAAAATGGATTAGAGACATAAATGTAAGACCGGACACTATAAAACTCTTAGAGGAAAACATAGGAAGAACACTCTTTGACATAAATCCCAGCAAGATCTTTTTTGA